>NC_062228.1:30740279-31040279 GCF_902686445.1 Sciurus carolinensis | reverse complement strand
TGGATAAAAACAGGACAATTCACTGACTATGTGCTTAAGAATCAACTGTTTGACCTGCTGGTCTTTCTTGATCAGTTGTCAGGGGAGCATGGGGTTTTTCTAATTTAGCCACGTTTATCTCATACATCAATGTTTCAACCAAAGATTAACACTCATCCTTGCACAAAGGGGATATTCACCAAGAAAGCCTGGGGCATCAGCCTGTTCCTGAAAATAAAATGATAGAAAAAAAGAACGTGTCAGACACACAATCATGGGTCACAGTGGTTTGCAAAAGCAATAGCTACAGTTTGCTAATTTTCTTAAAGGGTCAGACCTCTCATTTATTATGCTTTCCCCTTTTCCTGGGCAAATGAATGTTGAGCATATGAGAGTTTGGAACCTTCCCCAGTCAATGAGTGACTTTATTCAATTTGTTTGCCTACTTCTTGCATATTAATCTATGGCTTCTTCCATAAAAGAAATCTTCTTCTGATGTCACATTATTTCATAATACTCTCTGGAGCCTCAAAAATGTTACATTTTCAAATTAGTAGTCTTTGGTCATAAGCAATATAAACTCTCTCCGATAAATATAAAGACAAAAAAAGAAGGTCACAGGCTTTTCCCCTTGCTTGTCATTTCTTTTCTTTGTTCATATGTATATTTGTGTTATGGTTGTACATGGTGGTGCATTTGCTGCTACGTAATTGTACATGCACATAACATGACAATATAATTTGGTCATTATCATTCCCCAGTATTTCTCCTTTCCCTCCTGTCCTCCTTCCCCCTGGTCCCTTTACTCTAGTCTACTATTATCATCTCAATTTTCATAAGATTTTCCCCATCTTCCTATTTCTTTTTCTCCTCTAACTTCCACATGCAAGAGAAAACATCCAACCCTTGATCTTTTGAGTTTGGCTTAACATAATGGTCTCAAGTTCCATCCATTTTCCTGCAAATGACATAATTTCATTTTTCTTTGTGGCTGAACACAACCTCATTGTGTGTATATACCACAATTTCTTTATCCATTCATCTATTAACATAGGCTTTTTTTTTTTTTTTATGGAATGAAGAGTTGAATACTCACAATCACCTGAGAAGGAATGACCAAGCCTGCTATGGACTTGCTATAGTAAAAATTCCTGGACCTTCTCTAGCAAGTGTTTTTTAAAAGCAACCTGATGATGGGAATCATGTAGGAATGCTTGTTAAAACACAGATTCCTGGGTCCAATCCAGATCTGCTGAATCAGAATTTTGGGAGGAGAAGCCTGGAATCTGTACTTAACAGAAAAGATCAAGGAGCCCTGCAGACAGTAATGGCATTAACTCCACTCCATTGACCATCAGGCTTTGCTCCAATTGGCAAATCCCAGGAAGGGATAATCTGATTGGCTCACCCACAGACAGGTGTCTGTCCACAGTCCATCATCTATAGCCAGAAGGGTTGTATGGGAGGACGCTGTCCAATGTATCAGGGACCAGGACCAGAGAAGGAGAAATCACAAAGAGCAGGGAACCCACTATGTAATGTATATTACCAATAAAATAAGCCAAAGCAATGTAGATTTCATTATCCAGTCCTTAAAACTCATTTAAAGTTCTAAAGAATTATAGCAACCACTTTTTAAAATTACAAAACATGGTTTTTCAGGAAAATTGGAAGGAGTATCCCAGTGGCAAATTGAACCTGGATCAGGAGTTTTCATGGAACAGTGGAAACAAGCCAAGACACATGCTACATTTGGGAAGTCACTCATGCTATGAAGAGCCACCCCATCTTCCTAACCCTGAGACCTATACCCTGAAATGTCCCAAATTGTAGAGCGTCCCTCCTGTGCCCTGTGAAAAGCATCAAGTCAGTGTGTTAGCCTGGGAAATCTCCAGCACCCCACTCTTGGCTGACTTATGGGGGTTACCTTCCATGTCTTCTGCTCTTCCCCCAGGAGGCCCCATGGCAACCGATTGTGCCAAATGATGGCAGCTTAACAGATAGTCTTCTTTGTCCACAAGGTCTTAGTCACAGTAAAAATTCAATAGATGGTTTTGCTGCAAGGCATATTTTCAAATGCCAGGAAAGCATCTGACAGTGTTGGATGTTTAGAGGGCTATTGTTAGGAAGATTAAGTGCTGTCCCACGTTGAATCATTTATTCAACAGCCACACAGGGAAGCTAATGAGAGGAAGCAAGTGCAGTGTGTGTGTGTTTGGTGGGTTTTGCAGAGAAGAATTCCTCTCCTTATTTTATGCCTAAAACCAAGGACAGAAAATGTAAACAATGGGCAGGTCATGTGGCCTTGCTTTGAAGGATAAACTATTGAAATTGATTCTAGGCAACATCTTCATGTCAGAGGCAGGCTGGAAATAAGAGAGAACACACTCCCAAAACCATAAAATGAATGATTTCAGTTCACCAAAAGCAAGTTTCCCCCTTTCCCAGGCTCCTGCTAGATGTTTTGTATCAGCCAACTCTCTGAAATGAATTTCTTTGAAGAAAATATTTCACATGCACCATTAATTCCACCCAGCATCCACTCACTCTTCTTTTGGCAATAGGAATCTGGTTTTCATAGAGAACCACATGTCCCCGTTCTTAATCCATGTACTTCTAGTGGTCTTGAATCGATCCTCATCTCTAGGGATGAGCAATAACCAATCAGATGAATACATTAAATAGCCCATAGTGATTGGTTTATGTTTGGGGACAAGACCCAATCAGAATCAACTTAACACTGTGAAATTTTTCTAGGATGGAGAAAGGAGAGACCATTCTCTTTTCTGTTGGGAATGCTAGCAACAAGGATCTTGTAAGCAGGGCTTTTGGGAGTCATTGAACAGAACCCGAGAATGAAGATAACACAGAAGTCAGAGCAAAGACAGGGAAAGAAAAAGACTTGTTTGCATTCTTGGCACCAGCTATGCCCGAAGCTAGTCCTGTCCCTAGACTTTTTAGTTATACAAGCAAATAAATTCCCTTATTTTCCCTAAGCCAATTTGATTTGGGTTTTTAGTCTTTTGCAATTGAGAATCCTAATTAAAACAGGAATGAACAAAATAATGCATTTTGTTAATTCTGTTTCTTTTAAAACTATCTATTAAGTACCTGCTGTGGCCTTCTGAAGGATTAGAAGGCTAGTCCTTCCAAGTGGCTAAGGGACAATGTTTATATATGCTATACGGGTTCTGCTTATAGCAATAAAAGGGACTTTGTATATCAAATGATGTTTAAAATTCACCTGTTTCCTGAGGTGATGTAAAAGGAAAGACCAATGTGGGAGGAGAGGAAGGGTTTTTTTAGAGGTTAAGCTGTGTACATGTCAAGATTGGCATTTTTCCCCCATTAGCCAGATGGGCCTGGGCCAAAGGGTAGATGCCTGAGACAGCAGAAGAGTCCTGGTCAATGTTAAGGTCCTCTTAGGTGTCACTGGGAAATCCAACCAATTCAGATCTCTCCTCTCATTTGCTTTTTGATAAGTTGGATCTGAGGAACTACCTAGATGCTTCTGAGGCTAGGTCAGATCAGCTGTAGAGCTCAGCAATAACTCTTAGGAAATGCACTATTCTTGAACTGCATGTCATATTATTGATTTCACATAAAAATAATAGAGAAATCAGTCAACTGACATCTTTAAGCATCTGTTGTAGACCCACGTTGGTGGTGAGGGGAATACAAAGATTCATGAATGCCACCTGTAATTCATGTGTTTTAAAATCAGCAGTGACCAACACATTGAGTAATTGCCAAGTGCTTATTTGTGAATCCATTGAAGAGCAATGGTTGGTTCAAGAAGGTGGGTGGTGGGGATCAGAATATAATTTTTCTAAAGGCAAAATCTACCTTTTAGGCAACCTGTTCCCCATTAAGTCCAACACAGGACCTTATAGAAGGCACACTCAATATACAGATGTGGATTAAAAAAGCTTTACCAAAGAAAGTGTCGGAGAGTACCGTTTGAAAGGTACAGCCCAGGAGGACTCTCCTACTTAAAATGTAAGAGTCCATCATATGTGGGAAATGCCAGAACTATCTTTGAAGTCTCTGGTTTGAGTGGTTTGGCTGGATTTCTGAAACCTTCTGTTCGTTCACAAGGGATTGAAAGAGGAAATGCTAAGTTCCTGTATGCTGGACTGAAAAAACTTTCCTTTTTTTCCCTAAACTTCTGTTCAATTCAAAACCAAAAATCGGGACAAAGTTTGAATAAGTAACTGCAGTGTTAATTGCTTTAGGTAATGGAAGTCAAAGGACTTCAGGACAAGTGACTTTCCCATGCTGTGGGAGGTTCCTTGGGTCATTTCACTTTCTCACATGCTGTATTCTCTCAAAGATCTGAAACGCTGTTACCCTTCCACAGTACATCAGCCGAGCATATTTCGGAAGGTTCACCTTTGCCCGGCACAGTGAGGAGGAATGATAATGTAGTTTCCACCTTTTAATGTGCCTGACATTCTATCACAGTCTCACCAAACTCTTCCGCAATTACTTTTGTGATTGAATGGATCTCCCCGCCTTTCTGTCCTCATCGCCTCTAGTTTATTATCAACCCAACAGCCAGAATGATCCATTTCAAATGTAAGTAAGACTGGGTCCCTCAATGACCCCCAAAATGCCTAAGACTCCATTTTTCAATCTGAGTAAAATCCCGCTCCTTCCGATGACCCGTTAGGCTCTATTCCAGTGGTTCTCACACTAACAGAAAATTAAGCAAACCTGGGGAAGACTTAAAACAAACAAACACGTCAATGCTGCATCCAAAACCAATCATGTCAATTTCTGGAGATGCTATTTTTTTAAAGGTTCCCTAGGTAATTCTTTTTTACATGATCATTATGGAGAATTTGGAACATACACAAAAGTAGACCAAATAGTACCTTGACTTGTGTGTACCCATAACCCAGCCCCCACACTTCTCAACCCAGGGCCAATCCTGCCCCCACCACATCCCATCTCCTTCCTGCACCTTGTCTATTATGGAACCAATCCCAGACATCATCTCATTCTATCTATAAATATTTCAAAATGCAGCTCAAAGAATTAAAGACTCCTTCTTTCCCCCACATAACCACAATGCTGTTATTAAATCTAAGGGGAAAAAATGAAAATGAACAGCTATTGTGATCCCCTGTGAAGATTCAGAACCGCGCCCTCCACAGCCTGCCTCCCTGCCTCCCACTTAGATCTTGTCTATGGCTCTTCCCCACTTCGTTCCCCTCCAGTCATAGGCTGCCTTGCCCTGTTGAACACACTGAATGCCAGGGAGCTTTTGCACTCAGGTTCTCTCTACCTGGGTTGATCTGTTCCCAGACAGGCACAGGGCCCTCCCCTCCCCCACTGCCACTTTTCGGTGAGTCCTTTCTTGAGTACCCTATTTAAACTTGTAGTTCCTCTTATATACACCCACACATCCTCCCTATCACTCTTCCATACTTATTTTTATTCCTATCATATGAATAAATGAATTAATGAAACCATATTCCTGAATTAATGAAACCACATCCCCTAGCAGAACACAACACCATGTAAACATTTGCTGAATGAATGCATGAGTGTCTCAATTGGGTAATGTTAGGCCTCCATGGGAGCCAAAAGGATAAGAAGTCAAATAAATAGAAACTATATTTCATAAAGCTTAGAGAAAAACCCATAGCATTTGTAAACATGAAAAGGTGAGAATAATTAATAGGTAATGCATTCACAGTGAACTATTAATGGAAACTAGGGTGTTTGAAATCAAATCCTAAATACTGAGGTCAACATCAGAAAGGATGACTGTTCTTTCATGAACAGTCCCTTGGGCTGCTCCTATGATAGAATTAAGCCAGTTTGGTAACAAGAGGGACCGTACCATCAAAAAGAAACAGTTGGGGCTGTAGCTCAGTGCAGAGCACTTGCCTAGCATGTGTAAGGCACTGGGTTTGATTCCTTAGCACCCTATAAAATAAACATATAAAATAAAGACATGCTGTCCCACCTACAACTACAATTTTTTTTTAAAAGGAAAAACATTTGCAAAATATAGGTCAAAGTTAGCAGCACATAAATACATATGTATATGTTTGTGTTCTACCTAGGAAAAAAATCAGAGTGAGCAATTCCAGGCTCAAGTAGGTAAAACCCAAGGCAGGCATCCTTGCTCACAAGCATTCATTCTCTTTCTCAGGGGAACCCGATCTTGGTGTTCATTGTGTATGTTGCTTTCTCACTGAGTCAGGAGCACGGATGGCCACCTTCCAAGTGGAAGAAACAGCAGTAACAGTTGAGAATCTCTGAAAGGCTGGAACCACACATTTGGGCATAAAAGTACTAAAACCACACTTCACTCCCTTCTTCCTTCAGGGCCAAGAAGGACATTGGAGGCATTTTCTTTGGGAACATATCTACAACAGGTTGTCTCCGTCCAGGTTTGGAACATTAAGTACTGGTCACCGACATAACGGGGGGAGCTTACTCTCATTTCCCAATGAGAAGTGAAGGCACAAGGTGTCCTGATTGTTTACCTAGCAGATAAATATCCAAGGGCGTGGTCATTATGAGAACAGGAGATGTACTTGCATGAATGACATCTGGATTGTATCTACTCCTTTGCTTTAGAAATCACGGAAGTGAGATTTGCAGATAATAGATACTCTTTTCACTTCTCAATGCAAACACGGTGTACATGGAAACCCCTTAGTAATATTGTGATAAAGACTCTAGTCATCAAATCTAGCAGTTACCCTCAAGAATCACAGGCAAAAGTTCAGCAACAGATGCTAAGGAGTTGCATTGATTCCATGCTTATTACATGTGTGTGAGAAACAGGACCATCGCTAAAGTCGTTTGTTCTGAAATCCACTCCAATGCTCTACTGTTCTCTGCATGAGGAGCTGCCATGCTCGTGCACACAGACCTGTTTTATACACACAAATAAAAGGAAAAGAAGTTTCACTTAAAACTGTAATGAATTTTCCTTTTTTGTGTGTTTTGTAACTTGGCAGTGATACAGACATAAGTGTGTCTTTTCTTCCCATTAGAAGATACCGATGATGTATTTAATGTTCAGATTCTATTGATTCACCAATTCCACCCAGAAATATTAAAAATAAGCATTATGCTAATGTGCTAATTGCTGCAATTTGGCCTGAAGGAACTTCATTGGCTTGGAGAAAGTTCCAGGTACTCTCCATGGAACAGATTCATTTTTCTTTTCTCTTTTGTAATTGCTAAAATCCTGCTATCCACCTCCATCCGTTCTTTGGGGTGGCCTGATGAGGTTGGCTCCTGAAGTCTTACAGGTGACTTAAAAAAGAGAGTTTGTTACTCAACTGGTTTTCCTGAGAATGTGAGAAAGAGAACCCAGACTTTTTGTTTGCACCTTTGCCAAACCTTGGATAAGTTTGTAAACATCATAAAATATGTTACGATGTTTACATCATATGTCTCTTATTATTAAGAATTACTGTTGGAAGTATGAACAGAGCCTACTTCTTAAAATATTTTTTATATAATAGTTATGATATTCAATTATACAATAGTAATTGTGAATAATTATACCAAACCCCAGTCTGTTTTATGACTACTTCTCACGCTGAGCTCGCATACTCTACATAAACACCATCTGTATCAAACATAAAATTCTTAGTTGCTGTAAGAACACAGGTTTGCAAAATGTAGCTTATTAATTCCGGGCCAAGCAGTTTCATAGCTGTTTCCTGGGTCCCTGAGAGTCACATGATTCTAATGATCTTCTCAGACTGTGCTCTGTGTCTTTGACTTAAAGTCTAGTTACATGTATGGCTCAGACTCATTGCAGGAATCATGACCCAGGTACCCAGAGGTTGACCCACCTCTGCAGTTTCTATTTAGCATCAAGTGCACTTCGTTCTACAGAATTCTGCTGAATTTCTACATGCACAGTGGAGATTTAAGCACTTTAGTTTGGTCAACAATAGTGCTTCCTGATGCTAGCAAGAACTGTGAGTACCAGGTTCCTCCTCTAGAAATCCCCTAACGAAGCTTTCCCCCCTGAAGAGGCCCCTTACCATGTGAAAAGTTTTTAACAATTAAAGAGAATAGCAACTTTAAAAATGATGACTCTCATCTCTGAATACTTTTTGGTTCAAGAATTTAAACTTCCTTAGACAACCACGACCTAACCTACTCAAGTCTGACCTAGGGAGAAGAATTGAACAAAACACATATTTTGTTCCCAACAGACAAAATAAGTACTTTTCTAGCAATAAACACACTCCAGACACAACCTGTAAATAAACCAATTTCTTAGCAGGAGTAAACCTAATCCAAGAAAGATGATTTGTACCCATTCTCTAAAGTCATTCTGTTTTGATGGGTTACTTGTGTCTAGCAGTTAATTGAGCCCAAGCAACACATTTCTGGGCTTTGATGATCTAAAAGCAAAACGCCATTGTCAAATTTTAGCATATTTCAATTTTGAAAGTTTTCCCTGACAGAAGTCCTGATCTCCTTGCCAATCATGATTTTAGGAGTTCGGTTATGAGAAAACAGTACTCCGTCTTTTTTTTTTCCTGATTTTATTTGCTGCACACAAACGGATACTGCGTTTCCCCATGGAATGAGGTTCTGTTTTGGAAAGAACTGTGGCCATGCTCATATTCATTGGCCAAAATATTCTGAACATCATTAAAAAGTTCCAAGCTAGGTATGCCAGCATTTGGACAATTTATAAAAATGTTATTATGGACAAAATGGTGCCAGTCCTTCCAGGTAACTGTCCAAACATTCAAAGATGGATGTCTTAATTTGGCATCCAAAAAGCACACAAGAGGTCAGACTGTATGTAAGTAATTTCCTCAGATGCTGTTATTTGTCTCCTGGGATTCCACGTACTCAATACCAATTATAGAAGAGCGGATTAAGAATGGGCAGAAAGGGTGAGGGTTGGAACAGCAGGCCTGGGTAATTTGGACTAAGATCTTGTATCAAATTTGCAAATTACCAATTAAGGCAGGTTTAGGATGTGGCATCATTTTCGCTCATTGTGACAAACTGAAAATTAAGGCTGTCTCTTGCATGTCGGAGGGATGACAGCAATGACATATAACAAGGAATGTTATCAAAATCATCTTTCTCAGAATATATCCTTGGACACAGGCAAACTGATTGGAAAGAAAAAGTAGGGCAAAAATCTGAAAAGAAGCCTAAGACCTAGATCTCAAAATAACCATTACCTTGTTGATTCTGGGTAAGTCCCTTAAATACCTTACAAATGAAAACCCCAAAATATTTGTTCACCAGAATACTCACGCTTGCCTGGTGTTCCCAGTGAATAAGTTTAGATTTATCATCCGCTTTTCCTCAGTCTGAGCAAGAGACCATTTGTGATGTAAGCTTTAGTGCTTTATTTAAAATTAAGACAATAATACAATCTTATTGACAGGGGAAGTATCTCCTTTGACAAGTGGCTCCCTGAGGTCGGATACACCCCACTTCCCAAGAAGGGGCACGTGGTCTCAGAAAGACTGGGAAGTCACAAAGCAGTGTGCAGGACTGAGACTCCTTGACCCCTAGAGAGACACCTTCCCTCTGTTGTCTTTGTGTTCCATATTGGATCTGTTCACTGGATCCCTTACATAATGCATAGCGAGACACACCCACCTGATGCTCACCCATCTCAGTCTTCCTCGAAACTTTTTTGTGTTTTAAAGATGTAGTTCAATATCATGCCTTGGCACTTGCGTGGCCCCTGCGGTCCTAAAACTTGAACGCAAGTCAAAGCTGTTTGCTTGAATGCAAAATAATGACAGAGAGACTGTGGTAAGGAAAACAATCAGACTGGAAAGTGTTCACCCCAAACGAGTGCCAGGTGGCACTATGCCCCATTGAGGAACGTGGATTAGGTGGCACTCACCTGGGTTTACTGCTTGCGTAGACATGAGGATAACATGGATTAGTGCCCCAGTTTAGCACTGCGATGGATTTCTGTCACTAAGCAAGAGCATATACAGTTACACATCCTATGCACAATTACATAAAAATATATGTCAATATATGTCATACACATTCCCATATTTGAAAGCAAACGAAATGACAGGAGATCTAGAGTGCGCAAGTTTCCATTTCAGTTCAACTGTGGCTCCTCTAAACAAAAACGTTGGAGTAAGTCACAACTCTCAGTGCCTCAGTTTCCTAATTAGTTCCACGAGGTTAACTCCTGCCCCATCTAGAGAGGGAAAGGAACAAAGTAATCCACAGAAAATGGCTTTGAAAAGTACAGAGTGCTATACAAATGGTGGGGATAATGAGATGTTTTACAAAAGAGCATTATTCCTTTGCTAAGAAGTGTGCATCCACATTCACGTTTCCTATCTGTGAAGATTCTTCTTTGAAATTAAATTGAGACCATAACCAACATCCCTCCCAGCGCTGCCTGAGGTTTTACTCAGCAACAAAGCAAGGGCTTCTTTTCATCATTCATCACATTTGAGTTCAAGCACCGAGAGGTACTTTTTACCAGTGGTGAAAATAGCTTTCTTTTCACAGCAGAAATGCAGAAAATGATGTCTCTCTTGATGCTAATGTCAGAATAAGGCTTATTCTACCGTTGCCACCCAAAATGCCTGGATTTGGCTTTCTCGATGGAGTTCTTGCACCAGGAAGATGGACAAGTGTGTGGGAGAACACGAAGCCCTGGCTTTATTTATGCATGTGAATAATCAAATATTGAGGTACTTTTTCAAGGGGGGGATCTTGTTCCATTTTTCTTTCAGCTTTCAGTGCCAACTGAGTATTCACTTCTAAAAAAAGAAGACAAAACCCTTCATGCATTCAGTCAACTCTGATCATACCTTCTTACTAGGAGGTCTTCCATGCTTTTAATGATTTCCACAAATCTGACCTCAAACTTCCTTTTCAGTACTTTCTGGGAAGTATTCACCTCTGCAAAAGGACTGTGTTCAATTTTGCTGGATTCTCTACTGTAGCTCTGAGGTACCCAGACTTTCAACATGAACTGATTTCCCCCAGCCCTCTCCTTAGCTAATTCTACCAGGACAGGACTTCTATCTTGGCCTACTGAATGAAATTCTACCCAATCTTCAAGGCACTTCTCAAACGCCAATAATTTCATGCGGCTTTCTCTAAGACCCCTAACCAATTGCAATCTCTCCCGTTCCTAAATGCATGCTCATTTTCTCAGATTTAACACACCCAACTCCTCCACCCTCCACACAAATTTGTTTTGTGTTTCTTGTTGGCACACTGATCATTCTGTCTAGTGGGTATCCTCTCTACCCCAGTAAAAAACGAAAACTCCTCGGATGAAGGATAGCTCTGTGTTTTTAATAAAATTTTATTTATAAACTTTGATGAAGGAAAATTTCAAGCATGAACAAAGTAAACAGAAGGCCCTATTTATTTTTGCTCCTCCTTTGGGACCTATCACCTGGTTTTGCATGTTGCAGAAGTAAATTTAAGTAATTAGGGCCTTAGGCAAATGGAGCTGTCTGTCTGCATATCTGATTTCACGTCTATGGGATGGGGAAGCTTTTCCTTAGCAACACACACTGATGCACACAACCTACACACCTGTAGGATTGTAACTGATGCCAGTTAAACCCGTTCGCCAGCTTTAGCATTCCGGAAAGTGTTAATCCTTGTGGTCAGTTCAGAGAGTCAGTAAAGCTAACTGAGTAGATAGAGAATTCAAGGCTGATTGTATATCTGTGGTTTACTTAGAGAGACCCATTTCTTATAAATTTAAGGATATTTGCAATATTTGAAGGACCACATCAATAGCTTTCTCTTTATATCAGAATTACAAGTTTTCTTACCTTGCCCTATTGGCTGATAACAAATAACATTTAAAAATCTCTTTTCCCTCCCCAAACATCAACCATAGGGTACTTAGTCTATCTAAGACAGGCTATTTTTTTTTTTTTAACTTGTGCCTCTTAGCCCATTAATTTGTACTATTCGTGTGTGTGTCAGGCCGGGGGGTTATGTGGTATGTTTTAGGGAGCAGTGAAATCCTTAAAGTGAACCAGGATTCTACAGTGATAGATTACATGTCCATGCTGTGTCATATCCAATTAACTCAAATTGACTGTACACTGCATTATTCTGTTAGTGCATGGAAGATCAATAAATATGGGGAAAATCCACCCAGCCCTCCACTTTCCCATCCGATTCTAGTAGGTCTGAGACGGATCATGCTACTGTGATGTGTACACCACAGCTAAGGCAGGCAGGTGGTGCATAGACACCATTCAAAGTTGGCCTATTCAATCCCAACTCCTCTAACGCTCCATTCATGCATAGCAAAACACCATCTGGTCCTATTTTGCCTCCAGCAATCACAGCTGACCAAAAACGATAATAACAGCTGTTGCAAAACAAAAGCCAAACAAAGGGGGTGGGGGGGAGGAGGAAAGGTTAGATTGAAGTCCAGTGCTGAAAAATGTTCCATGAAGTGAGAAATGGGAAAGAAACCACTCAGATGTCTAAAGCCCGCTGAATGGACACAGCGGAGGACTCCTACTTAAACTTGAGATATGAATCCATCTGTCTAGAAAGCCTTCGAGCCTCCATCAGGTGGTAATATATTGCAGAAATTATGCTGCACGAAGGCATTTAAGCTTTTGTTCTTTGAGTCAGGAACTAATGACCCCGTGTCAGCTAAAAATGAAAACTCCTTACGTTCTTTCATCATACAGCAGTATAGGTTAATGCAAAAAAAAGGAACATGTTTAGCCAAGAGTAATAAAATAATGTCCCCACTGCAGGGGAGAGGGGAGGTGTATGTGAGATGGAGGTGGCAGGGAGAGGAGAGACCCCTTAATGTCTATATACCACATACCACTTAAGAGGTCTGTACCAATCAGATTCCACATTTCTCATGCCTACGTTTCATTACCCTGATTTATTTCTGATCTGTAACAGGAAAAAAAAAAAAAAGGTGCACCAAGGACTTACTTAAATCTCAGGAATAGAAACCAGTTACATGCATAAATTAAAATACTAGTTAATTCATAATATGCTTTTGTGAATCCTGAGAAAAATAATTTGGTAAAAAGGTTGGGAGATTCTTTTCATGATTCAAGCCTTTTGACATTTTAAATACATAATTTTGCCTGGTGATTAATTTTTAAAACTGTAGTAATTAAAGTATCAGGTTTTTTCCCCCCCCCTGGAATTGACCGTCAGTGGTTTAGCAGCATTTAATCAAATGTGATAAAACCTAAGATTTATAAAATCATTTAATAGATGTTACAACACCTGCCTCTAACTGCAAACAGTTGAAAACAGACTTCACTTGCAATTAAGTCTTATCACTAGTGACATTTTTTTCCAAGCAATACTTCATGGGTTTTCAAAATGACAATTATAGAACTAATACACAATTACTGTCACATGTAGTTTGGCAATTAATTTTGAAGACATTTGTCTAAAGGTTTCACAACAGAATATAAAATGGTTCTTATTGTTATGTAATGTTAGTTTCGATTCACAGAAAATCTTTTACCATCAGCTCTGCTTCTGATGGGTCTGAGGCAAGCAGATCGTTTCTTTGTGGAATAGAATGCCCCCTTGTAGATGTGATTAGGCATCTTCCGAAGACTGTTTGAACATGGATACCTGTCAACTAATACATCTCATGAAAAGCTTCAATTTAGACATAAATTTTTCCACGGCAAGAAATCTATAAATTTATAATTAGAATCTCTTGCTGTTCAATATTTGTACATAATACAGAGTACCCGAGGATTATGAAATATTGAAAGCTGAATTCATTATTCATAACCCACAACATACAGTAAATATTCTTTGAAATACAACAACTTTGCGGAATCCATATTCTCTGATTTTTGAATGTCTTGCACACGGTAGCTCTGGACAGCACCACACACCCCCTCGTTTTTCCAGATTAGGATTCTGGTCAGGGTTGACACTTGCTGTTTTTAATTTTCATTTTATCATAAGCAGTTTAAGACTGTTGCCAGTGGTAATTTGCAATTTTTATCAAGACCTCTTCATTATAGCTTCTGACAGGACAGATGCTGTAATTAATCATGCAAGACAACTGGGGATAGTGGTCACACGGCTCTCAAAGAGAAGCCACCATAGAGCAAAAAAGGGGGAAGAAATGGGCACTGAAATAATTATTTTGGCTTTAAAATTAGCATTCACCACCCATTTTAATAGCAATCACAACACAATGCCAGATAGTGGTGGCCCCCAAAGAGAAGATGATTGCTTTTCTCTATTTACCTTGTGCTTGCATCTTAACGAAAAGAGATATTACAAAAATATTTCCAATATTGTTTAAGGACTCCTGTTTTAGGCTGATCAATCGGAACTCTTAGCCTCGAATGAATATCACGTTTCCAAATGAAAATGAAGAGATGAAGTCGGGGTGCAAATAAACGGGGCCTGTGCCCTGTTTCCCCATCTTACACGTATTCAAGGAAACAAAACTGAAATTTGACATAGCATTTTATTTGAAAAGTGAACAGTTTCCTTGTTGTTGCATCAAAATACAGTCCACAGTTTTTACTGAAATGTGTTTATTCTATAGCAAGATAAAAGCATTTTGTTTCAGTTAAGCAAAATACAAACAACTTAATCGCTGCTATCGTAACTCATAAAAAAGTATAAAACAGCATAAAAACACAATAAGCAACGTAGCAATGAATGGTTTATGTCACCAGTGTTTACGTTAAAGCCTCATTTAGGAAAACTTTACAACACATGATATGAAAACTTACAACTTTGAAAGAAAATATTTACATTGATTATTCAGATGTAGTGTGCCTTTTAAATATTCTACCGGTATTACATCATAATAAAAACTCTTGCTTTTTCTTTTTAAATCTTAACTTTTGTAATAACTGTTTTCATTTAAGTGCATTTCCCTTTTAAAAATACAGTGTTTTTATTTTTCGAAACTTGTCACTCAAAACACGGAATATAGTATTCACATTTCTTCTCTTCTAATTGCAATGAATGGGATGGGCTAACAGTGGTCATAGATATTGTTACAACATATACTGTGGCTTGTTTGGAGAAGTCCTGGATAAAAAGTGGAAATGAGTCAATAATTGAATTTAATCACTTGCATTTTTTTTTTTCTGGAGAGATTTAGGGAAAAAAAATAAGAGCTTTGGCAAAAGTCTGTGATTTACATTATTTTTTTTTTCATGACAAAAAAAATGCCATCAACTATTTACGTCATACAAAGGTTTGTATGAAACTGGATCTTCATATTTCAGGTAGTTACAACTGTGCTTTTTATTTATTTTATTCATTTTTTTTTTAGGGCTTCGGAAGTTCAATAGCCTAGAAGTGTGGCTTACTCACTTCTGGAGAAATAAGGCCATTTTCTGTGACTCAGAGAGGCCAGTTTACAGTCATCAGTATGTCCCAGAATTCATTGAACGGTTTGATTCACATATTGTAGGTATAGCCTGAATAAATTAAAAAAGGCATCACATAAAAGAGCACAGCTTTCCTTGTTTAAAAATGAAGTAACTGATAGTCAGCTAAGAGATGGGACCCAGCTACACTGTAGTTCTTATTGCCTATCTAATAGACGCTCAAGAGGACCGTTTGATCTGTTACACATTTCTGCATAACCAGCGCCAACTTCCGCCTTTCAGCCCGTATGCCTTCCCTTCCTGGCCCTTCTCCTCGGCACGCGAATCCAACTGCCGCCTGCATCTTCAGAAAATACTGACCTGTGATAATACTTGAGTCTGTGTCTGAGACTGGATTTGCGACTGGTGCTGCTGAGAGGCCGGCTGGGGGCTCCCGATGGCAGGGATGGGGGATGTGATCTGAGAGGTGACAGGGGAGTGCTGCCGGGGAGAAGGCTGAGACTGGTGCTGCATGTGTTGCAGCTGCTGCAGCTGAATGTGCTGCTGCAGCTGCTGCTGCAGCTGCTGTTGGTTGATTTGCTGCTGGAGATGCTGCTGCTGCTGCTGCTGCAGGTGCTGTTGCATGTGGTGCTGAAAATGCTGCTGCTGCATCTGCTGCTGGATCTGCTGATGCATTTGGTGCTGCTGGAGTTGCTGCTGCTGCATCTGCTGCATCTGTTGCTGCTGTTGCTGCTGCTGTTGCTGCTGCTGCAATTGCATCTGATGCTGTTGGGTTTGCACCGAAGGGCTCACTTGGGTGGAGGCTGTTGAGCCAACCATGGTGGTCCCCATGGAGCTTATGAGCGGAGCCCCAATGTTCGAGGGCATGTTGGCCGCGATGGTGACTGATGTGACAATCTGGTTCATGGGGAGTCTCATGGTTAAGGGTTTGGGAGCGATTGACCTAGGGAGCGACTGTGGGAGAGTCTGAGGTGAGGCTGGTACCGTTCCGTGTTGTGACAGTGGAGTGTTGAGAAGGAGGGAGGATGTCAGATTGGTGGACGCCAGGGTCTGCTGAACAGAACGAATGGTCTGGGCTTCTGCTGACTCAGCGGCAGCCTGAATTTGGGGGAAGAAAATTCCAGAATGTTATGATATACAAGTATGCCGCAGTATCTACATATTTTTAAGCATTATGAATTAACTTAAAAAACAGCCACCATTATTCATGCCTCCCTATCACGGCCTTTGTCATGTGACTATTTAGCTCTTCCAGGACATAGTCAAACTCCCCAACCTCTTGAGTCAAAGCTGCCCTTGTGCCTTTGCTTTGGTCACTAGAATGGAATGAAAGAGACACTGTCCAAGATCCACACTAAGGCCCCAAGGCCTTGCACCCTTCCACTTGCTCTCTTGGAACCCACCAGCACCATGGGCAGGGCAGACACCTGACTCAATTGCTCCCTTCAAGAGCCCACTCATGCCAGTCAGTCAACGACAGGCATGCACGCGATTCCCACCACCTCCCCAGCAACCTGCAGGCTGACCCCAGACAGAAGAGCAGGGCTGGATCTGAAGAACCAGCCAGCTAACTGGCATGCTCAGAGATAAGTGCTTCTTTATAAGTCACTCTGCTTTGTAGCTGGAAGTTACACGACACTACTGTGTAACAAAAGAGGGCAGGTATATGTATTTAAGAACACTAATTCTTCAGTATTTAAGTCCATACTACCTTGCCACTGAGATACTATACATTGAAAAGTAATGAAGGGCAGACTGCCTGAGTTCAAATTCAGCTCTACTACTGAACAATTCTGTGACTTTGGGCCATTTAATTCACCCACCTATTCCTGAGTTTCCTTATCTATAACATGGAATTATAGGGCACTGATCTTGTGTAGAGGTTATGGGAATAAAATTGGCTCATGTGTTAAGCATTTAGTACAGTGCCTGGCCCTTGGGAGGCACTTGGTAATGTCACCTATTTTCATCAATTAATAACTACTACCGCCAGAGAACGACCACTACTAGAACACTTCAAAACCCTGTGTTTTCATAATTATTTATACCAGTGCTCACTTGGTCTATAAGAAAACATAATTAGATTCCTCTGAGATACTAAACTGAAGCACTTTACAACTTTAGAAACATTTTTGGTTTACTAATTGTGATTTTTTTTTTTTTTTTTTTTTTTTGGTACTGGAAATTGAACCCAAGAGAGCTTAAACACTAAGCCACATCCCCAACCCCTTTTTAATTTTCCACTTTGAGACAGGGTCTTGCTAAGTTGCATATGTCCTTGCCAAGTTGCTGAGTCTGGCTTTGAATTTGCAATCCTGTCTGGGATTACAGATGTGGGCCACCAGGCCTGGCTACCCATTATCTTTGAAGATCTCCAGAATTTATCAAAGGATAAGAGGAGAATGTTCAACCTTCATGTGACTGAACAACCTGTTGATGACTCTTGACAGATCTGTGGGCCAACATGGAAACTACCCATGCCATTCTGTGCTAAAAACATAATACTTCCACAGAAGTAAATTATTTCACAAATGCCACAGTGATTGGAATGCTTCATCTGAAAGACTGTTTTCTTTCTTCTCTTTTTCCACAAAATTAGAGGTGTCTTTTGAGAAGGAAGTAGCAGGGGGCACTTTGGAGGCACCCAGTGGCCATCTAGTATCTCCATGATTTAAAATACTTATAGGTTTTTGCAACTCCAATTATAAAACACTGCTATTGGAAGAAACCTGAGAAATCATAAGGAGTCACCCAAGGATACAAAGTCATTTCTGATGGCTTCTGATTGAACACAAAATTGCCACTGTAAAGCACCATCCCTCCAGTCTCTCCCCACTCTCTCCCTTGCAAAAGCCCAGTGTGACTGCATGCTACTGGAGGTCCCATTCTGAAAAGTCTTTGGGAAAGAAGATAGCTAAGAATACTCAAAATTGTCTTAAAAAAAAAAAAAAAAAAAAAACTCATGAAATGACCCAAAAGGTAGAGTACACACAATTTTGTACATATAAACATATATATGGATCATATATAGTCTAATATTTAAAAAACCACCAAGCTAGTAGTCTCAAGGAAGAAACCACAAGGAAAATCTCCATGGGCAACTGCATCACTACTTTTAAAAGGGGCCACCTTGATGGTAAACGGAGCTGGGGTGGGGGTGATCGTAGAGTCCCCCCTGCTTGCCCACCATGTTTACTCTCTTATGGTTTAATAGTAAGCTTCTCTTAATTTCCTTGAAGATGAAAAGTGACAGTGGGGTCATTACTGAAGGAAGGAAATCCCAGGCTCTTGCACACAGAGGTGTCCGATAAATGGGAATACGGTGTACCACCCATGGTGATCTGTAACCACGAGGCGGAGTTCTTGCTCTGGGTAATTTCACCCCTTGGATAAGCAGTCCATCTAGGACATGGAGATCCCAATTAGCTCCCCTGACATTGTGGCTCTTATATTTGAAGACTAAGATCATATGTGCCCAATTGCTTGTCTCCTTGATTCTTTCAATTATTCTACTAGGATTTGATTTTCACTCTTCACCAGCATGGAGGCAACACACTGGACGGCCTGGGATGGGTCCCCGTCTCTTTAAATTATGGGTTCCAAATCGCCCAGTTCTGCTGACGGTCTGATTATCAGCCTGTGCAATTAGAAGCTGCCTCCTATGAGATCACTGTGTTAGCAGCTATTTCACACTTTTGATTCAGGATGAAATGATTCGAGCTTATACCTCAAGAACTGTTTTAGGTCTCTGAATATAGATTTAGGATCCTCCCAAATAGCAATGTACTGAGTTAAAAAAACAAACAGAGAGTACTTTCAGGTTTATTCTTAAAAATTTGGTCCTATCAGATTTTGGGGGAAGTTATTGAAGTCCATCTGGAAATATCTCTGGATCCTGATTCTAATACAATGTAGCACTTTTAAGTTATGCCTTCTAAGTTAGTCACAGATTTGATAAGCCCAACCATGGTTGCTATCTGAGGTACTGGTTCTTGGCTTAAATCCTTGTACGGTCCATTATTCATGCTTTGATGCACAAAGATCACTTGTACCTGCTTCTGGGTAAATGAATGAATAAATGATCCACTTAAGAAGTGCATGCACACACCAATGGTCTCTTCACTGCACTCCCATCTCATTAACCACCTATACTGCAAGTGTCAACATCTGTAGCTCGCACAGTTTTCCATCAGTGTGCAAATCTGAGTACAGAATCAGTCTATCTTCCAGGCCCGAGAGAAAGATTTTGCTATTGACTCAATAAATGTTTCCTCTTTCCAGGGAAAGTGGGAAGTGTCCTGAAAGCTGTCAACAAAGGCAGGAGGACCTCTGTTGATCTGAGTCTGAGCAGCTGCCACTGGCAAATCTTCATATGCAGAAAAAAACTCAGGTAAAAAAGAGAAAAAAGGCAGCGACCCTTTCACCAGGGCCTCACGTTCCTCTGTCGTACCTGAGGCAACACTGACAATGAAATGGATCTCTGCTTCCCAGAAGAAATGTGGCAACGCAAAAACGTTAGTTCACACTGTGCTCCCCAAAGTCCATCTAAATTCTAGGTAAAGACAATGTTAATTAAATATTAAAATGATCCAAGAGTTCAGGGTTGGGGATGTAGCTCAGTGGTAGAGTATTTGTCTAACATGCACGAGGCCCTAAGTTCAATCTCCAGCACTGCAAAATAATAAATAAACCCAAAAGCAACTGAGCTCACACTCCTTTTGGATCAAGATAACAATTAACTAGAGTTGGCATTTGCCTTGGGATTGATTAATACATCAGGGTCCATTATATATTCTATGTGTAATATATACACTTTGTCTTAGTACTTAGAGCATTTATTTATTCTATATTTTAAATAATCATGAGGGTTTATTTATTTATATTATGTAGAACAGTTTGGTCAAAAATGCACCATTGACACTCATATATTGCTGGCAGGACTGCAAATTAGTGCAACCACTATGGAAAGCAGTGTAGAGATTTCTCAGAAAACTTGGTATAAAACCACCATTTGACCCGGTTATCCCAATCCTCAGTATGTTCCCAAAGTACTTAAAATCAGCATACTACAGTGATACAGCCACATCAGTGTTTAAAGTAGCTCAATTCACAATTGCTAAGGCTATAGAATCAACCTATGTGCCCTTCAACAGATGAATGGATAAAAAAAAATGTGGTACATAACACAATGGAATATTACTCAGTCATAAAGATGAATAAAATTATGGCATTTGTGGTAAATGGATGGAACTGGAGACTATCATGCTAAGTGAAATAAGCCAATTCCCCCAAAAAAACAAAGGCCAAATGTTCTCTCTGATATTTGGATGTTGACTCGCAATGGGTGGGGTAGGGATGGGGTGTGTTCACCAGATTGGGCAGGGCCGAGTGGGGGGAAGAGATGGAGAAGGGGAATGGGAACGATAGTAAAATGAATCGGACATAGCTTTCCTATGTTCATATATGAATACAGGACCAATGTAACTCCACATCATGTACGACCACAGGAATGGGAAGTTATACTCCGCGCGTGTATGACATGTCGAACTACTCTCATGTATAACTAAAAAGAACAAATAAAAACTTCTTTAAAAATGTACCATTGCCTATGAGGATAATGTAACTACTGGAGAATTTATGATACAGTGTTCAAAAATGCCTGACAAAGTCACCTCCCAGTTTTAAATCAAGGACATTAAGACAGATTCCAAACTCTGACACAAAGGAAGAGTTAAGAGGCCACTGATGATTTATCCGTAGGGTCACATACACCTGCGTAAAGATCTGCGAACCTTCTAGCAACAACTCAGCCTCAATGAAGTCCTACTGCTCACACCACTGTTCGGCTAATCTCTGATGGGAACGAGTTGGAGTGGTTCAGATACTCTCGTCAGCTCTCAGGGGAGATGCCTTTGTGATTTCCGGGCTGGAGGGCTGCTCTCCAGCCTGAACGCAGGCTTACCTTAGAAACCAGGCTGGCCCTATAAGCAGCCAGGGCCTTCAGGTATTCCTTTTTGGCAGCTTCCGTTTTCCTTTTATATACCTATTAAAAGACCACAATTAGCACCGCCTTTAGCTTATAAATTCTCAGCTATAAAATAACAGCCACACAAATTAGGTCACATAAACATCATTCACCTAAAAAGTTTGGTCTCTCCGTGCTTTGATTTTCAAACATTACACACAAGCACGCGGATATTGAAAACACACCTAACCTGCCCTCAGCACCGCAACACAATTGGGATGTTTATTCTATGAATGAGAAAAAGATCCTGGGTTGCTACAGATTCCTTCAGAGCTGAAGGCCTCACGCTAAGGCAGGAAATAACCAGCTTTGCCGCAAATGGCTTAAATTCTAGTAAATAATGAGTTTCTCTATCCGTGTCTTCTTTTCCTTGTGTGCGTTTCTAAACTGTAGCAAATCAGAGTATTAAAAACAAACAACAACTGGGCACAGTGGAAGAAGCCTGTACTCCCAGTGGCACGGGAGGCTGAGGCAGGAGGACCTCGAGTTCAAAGCCAGCCTCAGCAACTTAGTGAGGTGCTAAGGAACTCAGTGAGGCCCTGTCTCTAAATAAAATATAAAAAAGAGCTGGGGATGTGGCTCAGTAGTTAAGTGCCCCTGGGTTCGATCCCCAGCACCTCCCCGCCAAAACAAAAAAAATAATTACAGAAATAATACAAGGTGGGAGATTTCCATAGGGGGACCAATGAATGACACAATTAAATCCCAGTATATTACATATGATTTGGACTTCCTTTTCTAAAATGGTCTGATGGTTGGGTGGTAGGCCAAACTGCAACTATCTTTCTCTTCAGAGTGTAAAAGTTCAGTTTGCCAGTTCCTTAGAACTTCATTTGGGGACAGAAAATCAGTCTTCTGAACATGTGATAAAATAAGCTTATGGCAAACAAACAGGGAATTTCAATAGTTGCACCCTTCTAATGAAACAGGCACCAGAAATGAGTTCAGGATTTCTAAAACAAAACAAAACAAAATCAAAAGTTTTCCACTCTTCATTCCTGGAACGATAATTCTATTTTATCACTAACTTCGGTGGATATGTAAAAGTTAACTCCTATTAATGGCAATTGGGTTTCATGCAAGCAGCAAGGGGAGGACCAGCCCCTGAGGAAGCCATTCTTCTCTTCAATCGCGTGGAGGAGTTTTAAGGGGAAGGAGAGGGCTAGGCCCCTGAGGAAGTATCTCCCACCAGCATGGCTAATCTCTGAATACCTCTCACACTGCCTAGCTTTAAAATGAACTTGGAATAAAATTTCAAATGCCCAGTGACAATAATGAGACATGCAGAGGCAGCTTCAAAGTTTGGAAACCCACCAGGATAGCACAAGGGTTCAGAAAGATGATCAATGGGAAAGCAAGCAGGATGGACCTAATCCCTTTGTAGGGCCCTTTTTGAACAAAGGGAAAAAAAAATTCCACATTATTTAAAATGAAAAGATTATCATCAAAAGTTTATGCTTGCAGGCTACTGCCTGGATTTCTTCCAACCCTCCTGTGACCAGATTCTGAACATGCACCCTTAAACTGACCGAGAAATCAATGTAACTAGAGAGTTGCTTGGATTTATATGCATGTGTTTTAATGCCATAGCTTAGAAAGTCTTTTGTAGAAGCAATCATATTAACAGAATGGATGCACTCAGAAAAGGCATGAGGAGTATTCTGGTAACTTCTTAATACATGGCCACGCTAGATCTTTGCCTCACCTGCTTCTGCTCCTCTCCAAGACTGTCCCACATAGACGCGACGATTTTTGAGACCTCTCCGAAGGTTGCATTGGGGTTTTGACCTTTAATTGCAGCCTGTGTGTCTCTGAAAAACAGGGCATATGCTGATACTGGCTTCTGCGGCTCATTGGGATCTTTCTTTTTCTTTTTCTTTGGAGTCTTGGGCTTCTTGCCAGAATCTGGAGCCGCTCTTTTCTCTCCAATGGCCTGCAAAGCGGGAAGAAAATTCACTGCCTAGAATGTACTTGCAGAGAATACAGCGAGACTTGCTCAGATCCACAATTGTTCTTTGAAGGTTTTGTTAAAGCATCATCAACAGATGAATCGCCACCAAAAGCGGGGGAGGGGCGGATTTGCTGAGAGTTAACTGGACAGCAGAGATTAGCATTTAGAACACTGATTAATGAGACCCAGAAGTATCTTCAATACATTCACAGCATATGCTCTAAATAGCAATTATGAGTAATGAAAAAACAGAACACTGTACCGGGCAATGCTATAGATATATGCCGGTGCACACACAAGCAAAATATTTTACTTTCAGAGGTTTTAGAAGTAAAACCTAATAATATCCAAGATGTGGATCACATCCGGGTGTTTAAACAAGGTCCCTTGCCACAATTATATGCCATATGTATGATCGGACTCCATTGATTTTTCTTAAGCCTGATTTTTTTTTTTTTTTTTTTCCAGAATGTTACTTTGCTAATGAGTCTCTGGAAACTCCAAAGAGAAAGGAGCTATAATCACTACACTTGCACAATAAAGGAAAGGTCATCTTTATTTTCTAAAATAACAATAACTTTCTAAAGGACAGGATAACAAGAAATGTAAAAATGTCAGAACCACTTTAACTGGAGATAAAAAGGAAATTGATATTCTCCATAAAATTAAAAACCTGTAAAAGAACCACAGTTGATACTTACTTAACATCACCAAGACTAACAAGAAGACTAATAAGATGATATTTATTATATGTGGTAAGTAACCTGACACACAAGAAATTCACATTATGAATTCTGAAGTCAAGACCATGGAAATGAAACAGTATAGATCCTTAGATTTTCCACCACTTCCTGCCCCATTTACAGACTGCTAAGCTTCACATTCACTTCTTATCATCTAATTTTATTGATCATATGAGATCCTTATCAGAGAAGCAAAAGAAATGATTTATCAACCTTGTTTTTTTTTTTTCCTCCCCTCGATTACAGTACAATTATATTGAAAACAATTTTCAGTTAACTTCATCAAGAACCCTGAAGTGTTTGACAAATTCTGTTTTAAAAGCCAGCCTTGGGCAAGATCAGCTGAGATAGATTCAAGTTACTAACAGATTGGCTTTTAATGGCCTTGAATCCTAATTCAAATATTCCTAGAGTATTATTACTTTCTGAATGAGGGTCATTTGGAACTTAATCCAATTACCAAAATTCTTAGGGAGGAAACTGGTAAGTAGATTTTTTTTTTTTTTTTTTTTTGAGAACTCTGAACCTTCAGAGGTTTAGAAACCACTGGCTTTCTAGATTCCTGTCCTAGGAGTAAGAACACCCACCCTGGCTGACAGGTAGCTGAAATGCTTCAGAGGGTGTTACATCTTATCTCGCCTCCCCTCCAAGATGCCATTTTTTAAGAACTTACACAATTCAATAAATCTGTAGACCCCATTGTCTTTTTCCTAAAATCTCAATGAGCCTTGTTTAATTCACCTTAATGAATCTGAACTTGCAAAGGAACCCCATATCTTTCAGTTAGAGCTTGAACTGGAGCCAAGTTTTCCTTCAACGAAAACATTAATGTACGACAATGAAAATAAAATATAAATTCGCACATGTTTTTCTAATTGAGTCAAACCAACTATATTATTTTTCTGGAAGAAAATTTGATACCATTTGTGCCCAAAGTAAACACCCTGACCTGTGACAATTTATAGTGCAGTTTTGTCTTTTGTTTGTTTGTTTGTTTTTTTCTCCAAATGAAAGGAGTTCAATTGTATTCTCTGTAAAACAAGGTACAAATGTCCACAACCTTCGCTGCTTCTCTCGTAAAACTGTAACTGGCCTTAGTTATTACTACTTTTTAAGGATAAACCAGAAATGAAGACTCCCACTGTTTAAATAAACGTTCAGGATAAATTTTCCTGGAGAAACTTTTGTGCGGTTGAATTTAAAGTGTTGGGAAAGCTGAAGAAACGGCTTTACCCAAAAGAGACATAATTAACTCTCATTTTAATCCTCCTTTCTCAGCTGTTATTTAAAAGGTAATAAATCGGAGACCCAGATGCTTTCACATAAAACCAAGTCTCTCACTTAAAATGGAGAAAGACAGGAGTGATGGAGAAGGTTCTCCTTAGATGTGATGATTTCAGTTTGGTACAAAAGTCAGTCTGGGGCTGGGGAGATAGCTCAGTCGGTAGAGTGCTTGCCTTGCAAGCACGAGGCCCTGGGTTCGATCCCCAGCACCGCAGGAAAAAAAAAGTCAGTCTGATCAGTGGATATAGGTACACGGTGAAAGGACTCTACCTGGATGCATAATGGATGGCCACCACCAAGCTGTGTCCTATGTGCCTTGAGTTTCTTTATTTCTCACTTCACCATGCTGAAGTCCTTGCGAGTATTACAGACCCTGCATCTGCCCACCCTGAGCTCAATGCAGAGCTAATTTGACACCACAAGACACTTTGGTTTCTGCATACTGCTCTAACCTCCCTCCTCTTTTTTCCATCCTTCTCTTTCTCTCTCTTGCTCCCCCCTTCCCCTTATTTTTGGCTTTTTCTTCCAGTGCTGAGGATCCAACCCAGGGCCACCCATGTGCCAGGCAAGCACTGTACCACTGAGCCACCTCTCCAGCCCTCTCCATCAGTCCCGATCTTCTCTAGTTCCTTTACTTCCATTGACTAAAAATAAATAATGCTCTGAAAGTTCTGGCCTTGACTTGCTCCTTACCCTCTCTAAGAAATCCTGATTACTTCCATGTCTTCACATCTGTGGGTGGTGGTTGCCCAGTCTATAGTTCCAGCTCCAATGAAGTGAGCTCTAGACTCAAATTTAAGCACCTAACTTCAACCATTGCATGCCACACTCATCCTCCCCCTGGGGGTGGGTCTGGGGTGGGGACACTTCTCTCTCTTTCTAGGTGCATCCTATCCCTGACAGGTATTCACGTTATCTTCAGACTAAAACTCAATTGATCTCTTCTTCAAATACCAATGGATCACTGTATCTTAATGAGTCTCTGTGCTAAATGTCTCATTAATCCGGTACCTCCTGCCCAATCCGCCCTTTGATGAAAGAAAACAAACAAACAAAAATCTTCTAATTGATTTCCTTTTCTCTGGTTCCTCCCTTTGTCATGCATTCTAAATATAGCTCCAGTTGCCTTCCCAAAGCATCAGTTTGCTTAGGCCGTTCCTCTGTGCAAATAATTAATCAGCTCTCAACTACCATCAGAAGAAAGGTCACCACGTTTACGTCATTTCTTTCTTCTATTTCTCCCCTCCCCCATATCAAAGGTCATGATACTCATAAATTGACACATACTTTCCATTACTTCTCAGTGTTCTTCCATACTGGGATGCTGGCCTCTCTCTTCTGCCTCACAAACTTTTATGCATCCTCTTAGACCTCATTCAAATACAACCTCCTCAATCAAGTCTTCCTCAAATCACTCTCCCAAGCAGAATTGATTATAATCCCAGCACACCCGATACATCAATTATACCCTTAATCGCATCTGGAGTTACTTTTTAACACTGCTATTCCTGCTCAATGGGGAGTCCCTTGGGCAGTAATTCTCTTATAAATCTTTTTATCACCAGAACCAAGTAAAATGTCAAAGTACAGAGTAGGTGTACAACCCAGAATTCACAAAAAAGAGTAATTGTGAATTATTACAGTATTCTTTTCATTGAAGTTATTTGTGCTAGCCAGGTGTGGTGAGGCACATGCCTGTAATTCCAGTGACTCAGGAGGCTGAGGCAGGAGGATCACATGTTAGAGGCCAGCCTCAGCAACTTATCAAGACCCTCAGCAAATTAATGAGACCCTGTCTCGAAATAAAAAATAAAAAGGACTGGGGTTGTAGCTCAGTGGTAAAGTTCCTCTAGGTTCGATCCCCAGTACCAAAAAAAAAAAAAAGATATTCATCCAGGCATTCAAAAAAGTCATAAATGCAATCTATAGAGTTAAAAAATATATGATTCCCATGATAAAAACAAAGATGTGAACGATCAAAATTTACTAAGAGAAAGCAGATCTCCCAATTTCTAGTCTATACCCTTTCTAGTGAAAATAAATATGAGTGAAGAAAAATATTTAACCAGCATAAACTTAAATGTGACTCTAAATCCATGAGGAAACAAAGGTGAGACCAAGAATGAAATTCACAGGCAGGGGACGAGCCCCGTTCTCTGGGGCGTGACACGCTAAGGCAGCTTGAACTTACTCTGTTGGCTTCTTCGGCATCCTCCTCGTTGATGGAGCTGGAAGGAGAGGGAGTGGCCGATTTGCTGGCTGGAGGTGAAGGAGACGTGTGGGGCATGCTGGCACCTCCCAGATTCAAGCCCAGCTGGGCACTGAGCTGGGACTGGTTGATGGTGGTGAGCTGGGCAGGAGGCATGATCCCAGATCGAGCCGCATCGCTCATGTGCACGATGGACCTCATGATCAAGGAGGGATCCTGGCGGTACTGAGACACTTGTGTGTGGGTCTGATCCTGCAAAGGCAACGGCGGGAGAGACTTAGTTTTCCCAGATACCCATGAACAGACAAGGTTAGCAGCTCCTTAGATCTGACCTGTTGCAATTTTGACAGGTTGGACGATGGCAGGATGATATTCCTCATGAATTAATTCAATATAAAGACCCATGCCACGTCATCGTAAGGTCAGAAGCATAAAACCCAAATACCCAGCCCAGGCTGTTTCACTGTAGAACTGTCTTTGGATGATTTTATTTATTTATTTGTTTGTTTGTTTATTTTTTAAGGCTATTAGCTAAAGGAACAATAAAACTCCTGCTGCTCAAGGCGGAAACAATCACCAAGGAAAGGTAGAAGCAGGGACCCAGCCTTTTTGGGCTCACAACTGGTCTTCTCGCCCACAACACGGTTCTTTTTCCCTCCACCCAGCTCTGTGAGTCAAGGGGAGTCAGTCCTTCACTTTATCCTTCCAGGGACACAGTGACACACAGGGAGGACAGACTCGGGAAACACAGAGCTTTGCTTTCACAGAACACGTGCCTGCTGCAGGGCATCCTATCTGTGCGACCCCCACAGTTAACCAGAGGGGCCCTCCGATGCCGGATACATGTTCAACGGCATCTGGAAGTCAT
Source organism: Sciurus carolinensis (assembly GCF_902686445.1). NCBI lineage: Eukaryota > Metazoa > Chordata > Mammalia > Rodentia > Sciuridae > Sciurus > Sciurus carolinensis. The sequence continues at coordinate 31,011,882 of NC_062228.1, read as the reverse complement.
TCCCTGTCTTTCGGATCAGATACCAGCTTTTCATTTAAACCCACTTTGTTTTCTTTTGTTCGATGCACCATGATTAAATGTACTAATGGATTTTCTTTTTTCTTTCTTTCTTTCGTTCTTTCTTTTTTAATGTGGAAAGAGAAGGTGGAGATCATCAGAATTAGTTTTCTCTGAAAGTGGTTTCGGTGACTTCAAAAGTAGCCTTCTCTGTTCTGGGAGTTGTACAAAAGGTTTTATAAAGTTATTGCTGCTTCTTTTTTATTCTTGTCTTTTTTAATTCCAAAGAATCAAAAAATGAAGACATGCTTTTCGAATGACTTCAAGACTTGTCATTGAGAGTGAGTCTGTGATTTTACTGAAACCAAATTTTCTTGACTCTCAGTGACCCAGAATCTAATTTTATACACAAGCCTATGAATTCTTAACAGTCCCTCTTTTGAGTCCTTCGGAGAAGGCTTATTTTTGTTCTTTAAAGAAGCACAATAAATTGTAAAAAACTAAATTTCTTAATGTTAAATATACGAATGCTACTAAGTAAGAGACGATATCAAAGGAAACTAGTTGAATTATGGTCTACGGTACTACAAAGTGCTCTGAAGCTTTTAAAAATAATGAATTAGATTTATGCATATTGACCTAGGGCAGAGTTTCTCAGTCTCAGCTCCATTGACATTTTGGATCAGATAATTTTAATTTTTGTTGTGGGGCTTGTGCTGTGTATGGAAGATGCTTCAGCAGTACCCTCAGCCTCTACCTTCTAGATGCTCAGAGAAACCTTCCTACCCATACAGGTACAATAATAAAAGTCTCTAGACATTGCCTTCTGGGAGGTGAAAATCATTCCCAGTGAACACACCACTGACCTAGAGTGACATACAAGATATCCAAGTACAAGGACAAGTTGCAAAATAATTGTAGAACACAGTACTTTTCTGTTGTTAAACAACAACAAAGGCCGGACATGGTAGTCCACGCCTGTAATCCCAGCAACTTGGGAGGCTGAGGTAGGAGGATCCCAAGAGTAAAGCCAGCCTCTGCAACTAACTGAAGCCCTAAATAACTTAGTGAGGCACTGTCTCGAAATAAAAATAAATAAATATTTTTTTTTTTTTAAAAAGGGCTGAGGTTTAAGACCTGGTCCCCCCAAACAAACAAACGAACAAAGAAGAAAGAGGACAATGTGCAGATGGTTATATTAGGTCACATTAAAAGGGACAGTACTGGGGGAATGAAGAGGAGAGACTGGACTTTTTCCATCTACACTATTTTTGACAAGCCGTCACCAAAGTACAAAACAAACAAACAAATAAATAAATAAATAAAACATTTGAGTCAGGAAAAACTAAACAGAAGATAACCCAAGTGGTTAAAATGGTCTAGCAAACTGCTAGAGTCTAATATTAAAGGAATAAATTTTCCATCTCCTCATAATTTCTGAATTATTAAATTAGTCTGGAATCCTGAAGAAAAATGTCACACATATCCAAACAATCCCACTCTTTCCTCTTTCATTGGCAACATTCTCTTCCATTGTTCCTAAAATATGACATTTTTTGGTAGGTGACATTCTTCAGGCTTATGTCCCAAAAGTGAATCTGATATAAACACTTAGTTCTATTTTTTTTTTTTTGATTACCATTCTAACCAAAAATGTATCCATGTCTCCTCAGTGTTGAGCTGTCTGTCCACTCTTCGCTGTTCTTTTGAGGTTCCATCATTATTCAACTATGTCACTTCCACCCCTCAATGACAAGCCATTAAGTTACCTAGCTTATCCTTAAATTTACTCCCACAAACTCCTTCCTTGTAGGATGCTTTCAAAGTCTTTTCAGACTTACTGAGATCTAGTTGTTTTCAAGTATCAACAAGCACTGTCCAGAATACACTGAAATTGTTTTAATTCTGACTGTATAATAATAAATTACTTAACTAGCATGACTATGAACTATGCTAATTGGATTTATACAGCTTTTTCATTAACAGAGGAGTTACTTTGCCCTCTTGGCTCCAATGAATGTGAAAATCAACACAGAGAGATGCTTGATGGACTTACCACTACCACAGCATTTTAGACAGATCTCACAATGGAACAGAAGACCAAAAACAGGTCTTCCTTCCGGCCTGCCGGCTCTTCCTGAATTCTACCTGCCATTTACACCTGTATATGAGCAGACTGCTGGAGAGCTCCTGCTGATGCGGAGCTGTGGTCAATGTACTCATAAGGGACACTTACTAGGTGTTTGTACCGAAGCTTCTGCTAAACGTGCTGTGTACTTTCTAATTTAATCCTCTAAAAAGTCTTCTGACTTGGATACTATTACTATATCAATTCTTCCATCAGAGTGATTCCCTAGGTCACCAAGTTAGCAGTGACTCTTGCTTCTTGTCAAAACTATGCTCCAGGGGAGTTGAGATATGTCCAAGGTGGAAGGAACCTGCAGAGAAGAGAATGGATGACCCTGGAGGTCTCCACCACCATCACACCCCTTTCACAAAATCAGCCCCATTCCTATTTCTGTTCCACTGAGATTCTTCACTACATTTCACTACAGAAAGATAGGGTTCTTCTGCGAATACTGGAGGTAGGGCCAGAACTCAGAGTCATGTCGTCTTCAGATCCAAAAAGATGCCAGCCCCATCTTTATCTCCGGAATATTTTCAAGTAACCTCTGCCTCACATCATCAACGCATCAAAATGTGCTAGCATTTACCACAGCTCACAGTTATCTAGTAATAACTTCCCATGCTTGAGGATTATAGTATAAGAAGATTAATGGTCAAAGTGTCTCTTTAGAAATTCAAGCTCCTTTAGGGTCACCAATTATTAACAACTGCTTAGGGGAACTTGATTCCCCAAAGGCGCCAATCATTTTCCACACAAAAAAATGTAACCTTTAGAAGACATTTCCTTTGATCTTAGGATTCCCACTTAAAAAGAGGAAGCTGTCAGCTCAGTTCAAAAGTATTTCCTGAGCACCTACTATATGCCAGGCAGGCGAAGCCAACATATCAATACTTGTTATCTTTGAAAACAAGAAAATTATCGTGTCTTTTAAACATGATCCGAAACAAAACTTGGAATGGACCACCAGATTGAGTATAACAAAATATAGGCCAAAGTAATTTATATAGGCTCCAAGACAGCTCACGATTTTTCTCAGTAGTAATGTAGTAGTCAGGAAATATATAACCATGAATAAATTAAATAAATTTGATGTGTTTTTATAAATGATTACCTCGCACTTGCTAAAATTAGGTCTTGGAAGATTTACCAATGGTTACTTAAAAGCAAGACAACCCAGTGCATTCCAAGAGGTTGTCACTATCACAACCAGAAATAAGATCTGAATGCTGAGAGCTTTGTAACTCTTTTATTTTTTACATTATTGGGGATCAAACCCAGGGCCTCCAGCATGCTAGGCAGGTGCTCTGTCACCAAACTATATCCCCAGCCCTGCAATTTTATTTTATATGTAGTATTTGTTTGTATCCTTTCCTAAATTGTCCAGTATTTGGAAAAACTTTGTCCTCTATTTGTTGATGTTAGACAAAGAGTTCTCCATTTCAGTACTGACATTTTGGTCTGGAAAGTTCTGTTGGGGGAGGGGGTTCCTCTGCATCGTAGAATGTTTGGCATCATCTCTGGTTCTACCCTCTAGATGCCAGCAGTCCCTTTCCTATCAGGCTTTGACAACCATGCTCTCTCAAGACATTGGTAAATGTCAAAAATCTCCCTTGTTGAGAATAACTCTATTGGACAAACATCATGGAGGTCATCTACTCAGGGTAGAAGGGAGTTTGTATCCAAAGCCTGTGATTTATCCTTAAAAATGGAAAGCAGGAGCACAAACAAGATTCAGCTTGTGACATGAAGAAAAATAAATAAGCTAGGAAAAATAAAAAAAGGTACTGGGGAGCATGGTGGCGTTTGTTAGGCCAGCAAGGAAGTCCTCTTAAAAAGGGTGATACAGGCCCAGATACAGAAGGGCAAGAAGAGTCAGCCCCACCCAAGCTGGGTGGGAAGCGTGCTCCAGGCAGAGGGAACAGCACGTGCAGAGTGGGAAGCCAGCCTGGCCCACTCAAGAGGCAGAAAAGACCAGCAGAGCCGGAAGCAGGCTGGGCAAGGTAGAGAGGAAATGCAGTGGGACTGGAGAGTCGGAAGGGCCAGAGGATGCATGGTGGGGAGGGACAGGATGCGTCCTGAAGAAGGGGGCCAACAGAGATAGGGCACGAAGGGAGGCGGAAGCTAACTAGCTAGAGAAGAGGTAGAGCATCCCAAGCAGAGAGGAAGACGGGCCAAGGCCCTGGGCATGAGCAGGCATGGCACAGGCAAAGAAGTGGAGGCCAGCGTCCCAGGGCCAGGACAAGCAAGGCCCGCCACAAGGCTGGAAGGGCAATGACCATAAAGTGACAGGCTTTATGGTCCATTTTAGGAAGTCTGGACTGTATTCCCAGTGTAGAAGGAAGCCACAGAACATTGACAGGATGGCATCTCTCCAGCTAGTGGGTTTGTCCCTTCCAGTAAATGCTACCTAACTGACCACTCCTCATGGGCGACCCATTTAAATCAACTGTGGGCATTTTGAATTAGTTCAAGTAGAAATGTGCAGCCTGACTCCTCAATCTGTGTTTTGAAGGCAAACGAAGTCTTAATTTTCGCCATCACAGGGCATGTGGGGTGGGCAGGCGTGGTCCTCGCGGGCTACTCTCATTGATAGGACAACACTGCCTTCGATCTGTTGGCCTGAAGGCACACTTCATGCAGGCAGTGCCCAACAAGACCTTCTCCCCTGCGTGTGCTGCTGGGGCACGTGGGGGGCTCAGCCCAGGCCCTCGTCTCTCTCTGCCTGATGAAGGGCCTCTCCGTCTGTCCAGCGGGAAACCAGAGAGGATATTTCTGGTAGATTTTCTTAAATTGCCTGAAACGTAGTCAATTATCGATCATTAATCATTTGAGTGAACTGTTCAAATTTGGATATTTTTTAATATCTAAAAGGAAACCTTAGATTACTAACATAAATGAAAAACTAGATTCACTCGTGGCAAATGAAATGCCAAATAAATACCAAGAGAAGAAAGGAATACCGTTAAGAGTGAGCGTACCTATGGGACCTGTCTAAGGCTCTGGGCCTAACTTCTGGTTTCTCTTATTCAAGAAGACAAAAGAGAGGTGCGGCTGGGCTTGGTGGTACATCCTTGTTATCCCAGAAACAAGGGAGGCTGAGGCAGGAGGATTGCAAGTTCAAAGTCAGCCTCAACAACTTAGTGAGACCCTGTTTCAAAAATCAAAAATAAAAAGGTACCCAGGATGCGGCTCAGTGGTTAAGTGCCCCTGGGTTCAATCCCCAGCACAAAACCAACATCAACAATAAAACAAAACAAGGAAGATGTGTGAAACAGGATTTGCCCCCACTGAGTCTTTCTCCTTGACTTAATCAAGACTGAAAGAGAACCAGAAGGTGAAGGATGTGCTGACTGTATAAATCACCACGCTGTATTAGCCTGTCTGTATGTCATACAAACAAAGATATGTCTTTGGGAAGGACAGGGGAAAAGGAATGGGTACAGTTTGCTTCTGTTTCCTGACTCAAGAAAACTACTTCCTCTACCTATTTAAATCATCCTCCCTGGTTCCTTCTGGCCTGGCGCAGGGCAGTATTCACCTGTGTTCACACTGAGAACTACGTAATTACACCTCTCTAATATTGTTTTCTGGGTATTGTGGGTTTTCTTTCTTTCATTTTTTTTTTTTTGCAAAGATAAGATAATATTTGCTTTCAAATTGACGTTTTTGATTTTTTTGTTTTAAATATTATATATTCCCATTCAAATTTTAACCATTCTTGGTCACTACAATGGTGCTTCCTTCCACCTGGATTGATTTCAACATAAAAGATTTTAAAAATCCAATATGCAAATGCACTTAATATACCTTTTATCTACACTTACAGATAAATATTCTCTGTCACAATCCAATATCAGGTTTTCATCATAGAGGATAACATCCAATTAAGAAACAAATAACCCAAATATGTATGAGAGTGTGACTAAATGTATTTTTCACTGTGCTGGTTTTTTAATCAATATTTCTTGAGAAATGGAGCAATTAAACAATTATCTGTAATAAAAATTACTTGTATTAATAAATATCAGAATCACTACAAATATGAACTTCATGCCTGTAATTTTATGCCCAATTATTTAGTTACGTCCTATCACAGTGCTAAAATTTTATTTCCAAATTAACTGTATATATATTTAAGTAGCTAGTATATTGCTAACCCCAGAAGACCCTAGGACAAACACAGATAAGCCTAATGCATACTAATGGTAATTACAGACCACATACCACCAACTCAATATTCATCAAAATATCTGCGCTACAGTAGATTTTTCCTTAATAAGTACTCTCAGGGTTATAATCAAACATACCTCCAGAAGAAAGTTTCATGGAAAACAGTCTTCCAAGAGTTAATTAATAGTTTCTTAACAAAACAAAATTGTCATGAGTTTATTATCCACACTTCACGGTATTTCACTCACACATATTCCATAACTCCTTTGTTTTCCCAAGGAATCCGCTCTATGGATTTTTTTTTTTTTTTTCCTTCAGTCCTTACTGAAAATTATAAAGAGGAATTCTACCTCCACAGCTGTGGATACTGGATGTCCCCTTCCCTCCAGTTAATGTAGCAGTCAAGGCACATTCTTTCATTCATTCATGGGATGAACCAGTCAAGTACAGCTTCAGGGCCTGCTATCGGTCAGTCTAGTGGCTACTGTAGGCAAGAGAGGCCAGGTTTCTGCCCTCCTGGAACTCATACTGTGGTGAAGAGTGGGCAGGGGGTGAACAAGCAAAGGAAACCATTTCCAAGTACAGTCAGGGCCGCAGATAAAAGAAACTGGGGTAATGACATAGAGTCACCTTTGTCCCTCTAAAAACTTTCGAGCCACTGTGTCAGTTTTGTTGGGCAATCTGAATAATGTCGACAGTATTTTGACGGGTCCAAGATAATTACTTGGTTCCCATAACACTCAACTATAAAGATACATGCTACAAAGAAAATACAGAGCCATAAACCACAGCATAACTATCCAACAACGCTTTCCCTTAAATGTTATGAATCAAGCAAGCAGTCACGTATCACACTGCGTGAGAGCTAACTGGGGTTAGCAGCAATCTGGAATAGACCCCCACTTTAATAAATAGATAACCCTGAATTTAACCTTAAGGACAGCACTTAGTTGATCAGGGTCGGTGAGAATAAAGAATACTTATTTTAAGCTCTGAATGGTACAAGGCTATTTACTCTCCCAAGAAAAACAGTAGTAAAAGTGCCTACAGCTTGGGCATTTGGAGCAGAAAATCGTCAAGGTATAGTAACAGCCAAATTAAAGTCAATTTTGATAAGCACCTTTCTATATTCAGATTCTTTCTATATTCAGTTTTTGTTATTACACTGGTAATCAAGAAAACAATTTCATACATAGTATAATCAGCCTATAATGATTAAGAACAATACATAAGCTGGTATGTGCACACCTACAATCCCAACAATTGGGGAGACTGAGGCAGGAGGATCTCAAGTTCAAGGCTTCAGCAACTTAGCAAGACCCTAAGCAACTTAGCAAGACCCTGTCTCAAAATAAAAAATAAAAATGGTGGGTATGTTGCTCTGTTAAGTGTTCCTGGCTTCAATCCCTGGCACCAATATAACAACAACAAAAACCCCCAATATGTAGCACTTAGTAGGTGTTCAATAAATATTTGCTGTAGGTTAACATGGTTTCCTTTTTATTACTTAGGCTTTGTATAGTTAGGTCCTTTTCCACTTAAAGGGAATCTTTTGCTTATGTAAGTTGTGCCTCTTCTAGTGTTAACTTAGAATAAAAATACATTTTGACAATAACATCACCCCAGATAAACACAACTGAAGTAACTGTTCAATTGATTTGAGAAATTGTCACCGCCCCCCCAATGGCTAAATGGTAATCATCCTGTGGAATGTAGCTGTGCAGCCTCTATTGACAATGGCAATGAACATGTTCATAATAATAATAAGGGCTTGTTTTAATAGAACGTTCCACGCATTAAACACATTAATGACCCATGAAATAACTGTTTTATCTGTAACACATTAAGCAACATTGCTAAAAACAATGTATTAATTGAAAGTCTGCTATGTCTCTTAATGTAAGAGTTTTTCAAAAGTATGAAATGGCACGAAAGTCATTTTGTAAAGATGAAAATAATTCGACTTCAAAATTAGAGCCATGCCAACAGTTTCATGAAAAATAAAAACTTGTAAAATCAGTCTGGTGATTTATGATTTCAGAGACTTATGAATATTTTAAGAGCTTATAATTTTCTTCTCTGCATGAGGATCTTCTGTAGGACTTTTTTTCCTCTTGCCTTAACAGGTACAGATACTTCCAGACTCACCAGACTTCCTTTACTTCCATCTTTTTCAATTTTCTAATACTACTTTGGATATTATTAGGGCAGTAGAGCATTTTCTATAAACATGTGCTATCACAATTAAACCCAAAGCAATATCAAACAGAAAACGTCAGTCCTCTACACGTGAAATATAATGCATGAAAAAAAAGTGTGTGAATTATCAGTGTGTTTTATAAATTCTCTTTTGGGGGGCAATACAAAATATCAGACTAGAGACAATTATTTTACTGTCTGTTTCTTAGATATCAAAGAGAATTTTGAAATTCATCAAAGCTAACCTTCTGTTATGTACAACAGGCTAAGCTGAAAAGAATGTTAACAAGTTCAATTTTCATTCAATCAGCACTACTGCTCTCTGAAATGTTTCATTGCAGGAAAGAAATAAAAATAATCTATATGGTAATTATGAGGATGAATCCCCCAGTAACTTTCAGCTACATGAAAGGTCAGTTCTATTCAAGATATTTTATCAGTCCCTTGCACATACTCCTGTCCTGTCATTTTAAATCTGAACAGCATTTTATTTTCCCATTTACAGCTACCTGCAGAATTAAGTACTTAAGCCAAATAAGAAAAAAAAAAAAAAAAAAAAAAGGAGAAGAAGAAGAAATGTTGAATGCTGGCAAAGGCTATAATAGCATAGAGATAAATCGTTCATCTGCTCTCTCTCAAGCCTCTGGGGCTGCAGATTTTTCTTCTCCTGGTGCACTGTGGGTATTCAAAACTTGTTCAACATGATTTCATTTCATTTCAGGCACTGCCTGAGAAAACTAAATTACAGAATCAATCATACAGAAGGTCAGAGTGAGACTTCATTACAAGTATTGCATGCTTGCATGAATATCTTTCATTTATGACTGACCCAATATGTCACAATAGCTGTCTAGTAAAAATAATCCACTTTCTGAAATTGATGTACTACTGATGTCAATGCTACTCAGCGGGCTGGGCAGATTATAGAGAGGTGTTAAAAGAAAAAAAACCTTTTGGAGCGCACATTGTAGATTTTTAGAATTGACATCTTTTGTAGATTAAAATAATTTCCAGATGAGCATCTGAACTGACAATAATGCTTAAGGGTAACGAATTTTTAAGCAAAATCTACAGTTGATTTTGACTTGCCAACCACATCCTGTTTCAAAACATACGTATCCACAACAAGCAAATCAAGGTTGTTCTTTGAAGCCACAAATGCTTCGACATTCAATTTTTCAGCAATTCACTTTTGAATACCAGGGCATTATTTGCATATTTTGAAATGTGAATGCTAATCATTGGACTCTTTTTAATCCCCCTTTTTATGTTCCTGCTTTCTGTTTTTAAATATAATGGCAGAAATTTAAGGAAGATAAACGTGTTGTGCTTGTTGTCAACAATAATGCAGCTAATCAGTAATGTGACAAACTGTCACTCATTCTAAAGGCTCTAAAGAAAAGCTGGTTCAATGCAACACATAAACAAGCTGGCTTTTCTTCTTATATGATAGTCTTAATGCACCATAGTAATCCTTAACAGACAGCCATATTCATTTGGATAATAAAACTTCTTCCTTGCTTAAGGTAGGAAATATCCAACATGCGCTGGGAAGCTGAATGCATGAGGTATAAAGTATTATTTATTATTTTTTCCAGTGACCTTCCTAAGGGAAATCTCCGAGGAGGCTTCTGTGGAGTATTATGATGTAGCCAGCCAACTCGGTACCCGGAGGGAGATATAGAAGAACCTTGACATAACCTATTTTTAACCATGCCTCTGGCGATTCTGAATTCAAGTTTATAGGTGAACATGTCAGGTAGTCCATAGAACAAAGCCAACGACACATTGTATTCATCATAATTCTGTCCCAGTACATTTTATTTTTTCCAACATTTGTGATTTAAAATCCCATGACATTTCTTCAAGGTGAAATTCTACTAGAATTTTCAACAAGATTAGTTTGTTTCAAGCCAAAATAAATGGCATTCGGGTTCAGCAAAACTTCAGAAAGGCACCAATAAATGTGACGAGGTCCGTGTAAATACCATGACAACAGTCTGCACTTAGCTAAAGTACCTATACTTTTAAAAATCAATGAAATAATTCAACTGCTTTAGTGATTAGCCATACATTACAAAAGAAGCATTAAAAATTGAGTTCTCTCTCCCAATGCCAGTCCCTGAAAGCATTGTTCTTTAAGTGTATGTGAATATCATAATTATTTTATGATTCCATCTTTAGTTCTTTCCAATATAGTAAATTCAATTGACCATGAAATGAAATTTCATAGTCAAAATGCCTCCTTTACACTTTTTTATAGCAGCAATAACAGTTTTATAGCTTTAAGGCAAGGTAATTCATCAGATGTTTAATTTAAAGGCAGATTCTTATATTATTAATAAATATTTACCAATTTAATAAAGTACACATTTTAGCATACATTATATGGTCTCTTAACTATTTCTGAGACTTAAATGAGCCTGACTGAGCATCTACGAATAAATGGTGAGCCCTGGCAAACCTGGTTGGCGATGGAACACCCTTTTTATATTTTTATTATTTTCCAGGCACAATGTTACAAGCCTGACTATAGAGGAAGGGGACAGAACCCTCCATTCTAGTGTCAAAGGGACAAGAATGTAGGAAAGTCCACAGGAAACAATTATTTGTGATGTCGAGTAACGTTTATGAATACTTAATGACCATTTCCTGACTGTTCACTGCATTCTTTTCTGACTTAAAAAAAAAAAAAAAAGCAAAAATAAAAACCCTGATGTTCAGCTCCAACACAAAAGATCACAAGCAAAGAAAATTATGTTGCAGCAATCCTATTTGGGAAAGTAATCTTATATTTCAGAGAGCACACTGAATCTTTGCACGGCTAATCCACTACATATTTTGCAATCATATGCTGTTATCTGGGGAATTAACAATGAAACCAATAAACATCACTGGCAGGGTCCTAATGTGCAGAGAAATATGTAAACAAGCAATAGGATTTGTTTTTTGTTATACCAACACATCTGTTTCATTTTATCAGGTTAAAAAAAAAAAAGCCCAATAAACTATTAATCTTGTTTTAAAATGTCTGCTTAGTACCTCACCTAGTCAGACACAAATGCATTACATACTAGGTGAAAAAAAAAATTAACAATCCCAGCAGAAGAGTTTAAAATACTTAAGCAGATTTACTCTGGTGATTGCTGACTATAATTGCACACTAAGAAAAATAGAACCAAAATTATTGCATTAGTAATCTTGGCTCTCTGGAGTGCCTTATTCTATGTTTATGACAATAAATAACATCATTAGGTGCATTTCACACAATAGCCCATTCTATATTTTCCTCTGCTGGTTATAAGCAATTATTGTTTTTTCTTTTCTCTGGATCACAGTTTGATATTTCATTTGAGGCAGAAGCAAATCAAGTATCATAAACTTTACCTTCTAATCCAACAAGTTCAAAAGACCCAGGCACCTGATAAAGGCTTCCATTTCTAAAAGCTCACCAGGGTCAACTCAAGCACATCTCTGTATTCAACCAGAGGCAAGGGAAGACTAGCCACTTCCAAACCCATGAATCAGGCTTTCTAAAAATTGTTTCATATTAGCAGATCTCCTTGGTCATCCTCTTTTAGACAACTGTCAATCAACCAATACCAGGTACTGATCCATGTTTGAATGATAGCAGGGATAACAATCTACACTTCCACAAGCAGACCAACAGGAGCATACTCCAGAATATGAACACTCAGATCTTTATCATGATAGTGTAAATGATAAAAATATTTTCAAGCAATAAGTGTGGTGCCTACCATATGCAACCCACTGCTATGAAGCACACCATCTTGTTCCACAAGATTTCTTGAGATGGTAATGGAAGGAAGATCCAGGCTTTGAGGAGGAAACTGGGGTGTGAATTCGCTTCCCTGGGAAGGCAATGGATCACTGAGAGCTTGGAAGGGTAGCAGAACATCAGGCATGCCCAGGGCGGGGTCCGACTCTGGGGGAGGCGTGATGGGTGGGATTTCAAACTCCTCGTCCCCCAGGCTTGGCGTATGGAACGTCTGCTAAAGAGAAACAAAATAGAGATATCCTCACATTCTGTTCCTTATATTTTATTCCTCCTTGGAGGGAAGAAGAAAACACTACATATGTAGGCCAAATATTTATTTCTCAAATGAAAACATCTTAAACACAGATTTCCATATATAAAGTTTTGCTGATCATTCTGATTAAAGATTTAAGTCTCATTATCATATGGTTTTAATGGAGTATCAGTATTAACAGTTTTTTAATGCGTACTTAATTAGCAACATCTGTCTTTGTTGTTAGTTGGAGCATCAGCGACATTAGATTTGGCTATATAACAAATTGCCACTTTATTGATATGTTAGTGAAACAGCTCAAACCGCTTACGCGATCCACATGCTTCATAAAATGCTGACGATTTTGTGGTGCACACATACACAGCATTAATCCAAAAGTAACATTACATATATTTACTTTCTGCCACAATCTATAAAACAAGTAATATTAAATTTGTGGTTTGGTTTTTTAATTTCCTTATTGGTATATTCCCAAGTGCAATGAATGCTTCCATGGAAATTTTAACTGTGTGTCATATAACACTTTATGTAAGGATTATCAGAGCTCATATTAAAAGGTGCCATGCTTTTATTTAAACTAGGAGGTTTATTTTCTTTTATGTGAACATTTTAATATGTATTTATCGGAACATTTTCCAACAGTCTTCAACTTTTAAAGACTACCTAGAGAGCACAGAACTATATTGATGTAGACATACTAAAGACATTGATGTTGCTCACTTGCTTAGACAAGTGTTACATCTGAAAACCTAAGTAAATCTTCATGCATTGTTTTTCTTCACTGCTATGGAGATTCTTAAAGGCTGTGTTTTAAAGTAGGGTCTTTAATGTAAATCAGGGCTGCCTCACTCAACCATATGAACCATCTTTCTTAGAAAAATTGGATGTTCTGGGGGAGAAGGGATGTCAAGGTCCAGAATTTTGAAAAAAAAAAAAAATACATATATACATATATATTTTGGTGGGTGAGCCACCCACATATTTTTTATTCATAGCTCAGAGGGTCAAAGTTATAGTTCATTTATTATTAATAATATTTGAAAGCATGAACTGGTGCAAGTTAATTGGAGTCTGCTATTATAGGCCATGAGAACTAATTAAGAGCTAAAAAGCATCATCCTTCAAACTATCAAGGATGATATCATATAATAACCATTGGGAAAAAAAGAGAAACAAACTCAAGGGGGGGAAAAAGCAACAAAAAACATTTCTTACACATAGAACCTGTCAGATACTATTTCCATCTCACCAGAAATAAAGAGATCACAGCTGTGGGAATCTGTGGTGGGACAACTAATCACCTTGAGGTTCTTAGCAGAGTCAATAAATGCAAACCATCGCCTCATAAGAACACATCTGAAAGCTAGGATGAAATATTAGATTTTTCTGACATATGCATTCTTACAATGACCCCAAAAAATGTCAATTTCTTCCTGCGTTACCCCGAGTTCTCAGCAACAAAGGGATGAATTGGCCACAAACGTGGTTGGCTAATGAACGTAACCCTATGGCTGCATTTGCTGTTATTTTGGCACTAATGTGGTCTAGTAACAGATGCAACTGTAATTTGTGACTCATTTGCTACCCCATTACTGCTTAATGAAATCTAACATATCACATTAACAATACGGATAAACACTCATTCTTGATATGTGGCATTTGGCTGTTTTCATTACCACTGTAATTAACACTTGAAATATTATTTCAATAAATATTTAAAGTACTTTAAAAATGGTCAGGGTAATCATGACACAGATAGAAAACATAAAGCTAATGTGTGAATTTCAAACTTCGAGGATCGGAGTCCCTGTAGTGTTATCTACAGGACAATATTGATGTGAAGGGAACTGATTTCAGGCACAATTTAGACTTTACAGCATGCAAACCTAAAGTCCTCCTGAATTAGTTTGCACTCATTAAAATGTTAAAATACCAAATAAATTTACTTTTAATGCAGTGATTGGGAAATTAGGCACAGGCTATAATGCAGTGCATTAACATTTACTTGGCCCTTATTGTTTGATTGAGAGATATACAGTGAAATCATTACATAAGATTACCTTTTAAACACTATCATAAAGCATGTCTCATGCCAGGCAGTCAAAATTAAAGAGGTTTTCATTTTTATTTTTGTTCAGGAATAGAGAGAGAGATGTCTTATACATAATATGCCCCTATGGTATAATTTTTTCAAAAGACAAATTAATTTTAAGTTAGAACTTGGTGTATTACTAAATGGTAACCTAATGAAACGATAAAATAACACTGTAACATATAACCAAGGAAATGCTAAAATCTTAAAGCACCTTTAAATAGAGGTAAAATATTAAATATAAAGTGAAGTATTCTGCAGGGAAAAGGAAAAAGAGAGGCAAAATATTAAAGTTAAGCATTCAATTTCCAAAACACTAGCTGAGATGATAAAAAGAACCGTGTGTGGCACCAACAATAAAAGACATTGACTCCTGTAACTGTGCCAGATGACCAATATCAGACTAATCATTTGGAGTTTATGTGATTATTTTTGCAGATATTGACTTTCTCAGTGTTTACCTCGAACATGTTAAAGTAGAATGTACATGGTTAAATACCATCTGTACTGAAATGTTCAAAACATTTGTTCCTTTTGATAAAAATGCAAATCTGGAGAACTGTTGTATCAACATATAACAGCCAATGTCTGACACGGTGAATTATCACAGCTGGAATTAAATTGTCTCTGAACAGCTGCTGGCAGTAGACTTTTCATCAATGTTTGATTCAAATGTAGGGAAAAAAATCCTACAGAATGAAACATCATGTTGTCCTTACAGATGGGGTTTGTGTTCATTATCACAAACAACACAGCAGCCAGCGCCAAACAATATTCCCTACCTAAGCTGTCTTCCTGGTTAGAGATGACGGTCACTGTAAAAATGATTAATCTACAAAGAACCTTAATTCTTGATTCCCCATTTATTCTAATAATTTCTCAGTGTTAATTTCTTTCATATCACTTGGCTTCCCTGTACCAAGATCATTTACAAAGCCATTATTATTTTCATCCTCTGGGGTCAAGCTAGTTCAGTTTCTTATATTTGAATGTATTTGGAAAATGAAGACTTTTTATTACATGAGCCACTAGAGGAAATGTTCCATTTGGACCAATTTCACACTTCTGTTTGTTCTTGTTTGAAAATCTTAAATCTCACACAGGCTACCACTTTTAGGAAACCTTCTCCTTGGTGTAATCAAGATCGAGGTTTATGTAGAGAGCAGGCCAGTGAGACCAGATAGCAGTTCTAAGTCAATAATAGGAATGTGGTTAAAAAAAAAAAAAAAAAAAAAGCAAGAACACCATGTTTGTTCCACATGCACAGGACGCCGAACCCAGAGCCCAGGTGGTGCTACATTCAGATTTCACCACCCAGTTTTTCCAGCTACAACCAGGTCTTAGAATACACCCAAGTATTTAGTTGATAAATTTTTATTGAGCACCTACTAACAGCCGAGGACGGTGCTAAACCAAGTGGCCCTAACCTGAACTGAAACCCTCATTTCACATTCAACTCCCCCCCAAAAAAGAAACTATAATACTGTTCTGCCACAGTTTCCCATATCATGGCAACTCAATGAAATTAACCCTAGAGAAATGTGAAGTTCAAATATCTTATAATACAAGTCACAACCATGCTGCTTTCCAAAACAGTCACTTATCTGCTTAGATACCAATAGTCTCTGTGTGTGTGTGTGTTTTAGCATAATTTCTTTTTGTTTGCATGTATATTTTTTCAACAATTTTTTTTTTTTTTGCACAAAATTAGGCACATTAGCAATAGCCTATGGACAGCACTAAAGTTTTCTCAGGTTATTTTCTTTTCCAGTAGGATATTCCTCATTTTTCCTTCGAAGTCACTACCTTGAGTCACATAAGAGAATGAGATAAATTTGATGGTTTGCTTTTCCTTTTGAGCCTATTAAATTAGCTAAATAACACACACAGCACAAAGGGACACCATTATGACAGACACCTACCTCACTGGCAGCAAAGAATGTGTTGTTGGCTTCTGCCATGTTCATGTAGTTATTATTATTTCCAAACTGAAAGAAAAGAGATTGTTTTATGTTAACATGGGGTTCAATAAGAATCTTGGTTATGAAAGCTTAGATGCAATTTGGAAAGAACGTGGGTGTTAGGAGAATGGGTGGGGGGATCTTACTGAGATCAAATTCAAAATAGCAAAGATTTCCAAGCACAGCACCGCTGACAGCTAGTTCCCTCGGAAAATAAAGCGCGGAGTTAAGCTAACTCAATAATTCTAGGAAATAGTTTTGTTTCTCATCAAGACTAATAGTGAAGGGAGACAATTACAAACACTGGGCCCACCTGTCACTACCGCGTTGTTTATCAAACTGGCACTTGTCAGAGGTTAGAAGAAGAGTTTCCAAGAAAATCACCTTGACACATTTTAAAGCATGTTGGGATTTTAGAGCTTACTTTTCAAGAACAGATGTCACAAGTGTGGGTAGGTTAAAATGTGAATTAAAGAGAATAAAATTCAATTCCCAGGACTCAAATTCTATTTTCTAGTGAATGAGGTGTGGCATGAATAAAAATAAATAAGACTAAAGAAAATGTTTTAAATCTCCAGAATTTAAAGAAGCCATATCTATATCCATCAGAGCTGCTGAAAACAGTGATATTTAATCTCTCAATGTAACATTAAATGCAAAGAGGTTTAAAAAATAAGCGGGATCCTATGAACACAGCAATTTTTATTTCATTCCCTAACACAATAGCCCATTCATATCATCACAAATAAGACTGTATCAGCATTTCAGACTTAAGCTCTTTACTTCTAGGGACCTGTTATCAAAATGTAAAACTTGGATTTTGGGCAGAAATGATTTGGGGGTTCAAATGGTATAAATCGGCACATTTTGTTGCTGTAAACATTCTGTTATCAGTCTGGCAATATGGAAAGGTTCTGTGGGCATAATTTTCTAGAGCTGTGCTATTTTCATGATTTTTAAATGGTAAAAGAATGTCCTATTTTTAAAGTATATTATTTCCTTCCTTTAATGCATCAAATAAAGCACAGGAGAAATGAGAAAACAGTGAAATGTATATAGCTATTCTTTCATCTAAATAAAGTTAATAATTTAAAGTAAAAGGGGCAATTTCCCCAAGAGATAGAAGGATGGACGAATGGAGAGATGGATAGAGAAATAGGTAGGGGTACTGACAGATATACAGATACACAGATATATCTATAAACAGAATAAACAGAACACAGATGTGGATACACAGATATGGAAGACCCACATAATCCTCCTCTCCATAAACTGATAAACACTTATTTCAGGGGGCTCTCAGGCCGACTCTGAACCTTGCAGTTAGGGAATTGACATGGTACACTTTATCATGTCAGGGATCCAAGAACGAAGCAGGATTTATATGAAAGACTCTACTGGTTCCAAAGTGCTGTTACAGTCCACAGCAGCAAATTCTCCCCCTGCGGAACGACACCTGAACACACACACAAGCAAGCATCGGGAAGGTTCTCCTTCAGCACTCGGATTCATTTGGGTAAACGTCCTTAGAAGGATTCCTGAAAGATGTATTTGTTAGCCCTTAAGAAGGACCTTTCTCTGGCTTCTCTGAATCAAAAACGTGTACCAGTGCACAGGAGTGTGTGCACGTGCGCGCGCACACACACACACACACACACACACACACACACACACACAATTTTCCTCATTATTCCACTCTGCCAAATCCACCCAAGAAAAGAAAGTAGAGATTTATGTCAGGAAGCTTTTGATGAATGAATGATGCTAGAATTAAAAGCTCAGGCCTGTAATCAAGTTTTGGGGGGATATAGAAGAGAATGTGGCATATATTCTATGTTCCAATCCTGGCCCCCCCAAACCACCCGACAGCCCGTATCACAACTTTAACGTTATTTAAATGTAGGTTTTGTTGGGGAATTAGAAATCCATTTAAGGCAAACAGCTCATTATCAGAGAGTATTTTTTTTAAGATTAAACTCACTTATTATCTAATAGCACCTAAAACAACAAAGAAAAATAAAATGGCTATTAAACTAAGGGCCTAAACAATTCAAAAAACAAATTAAGCTTAGAATGAAATAAGAACTGGGTTAGAAATCCTCTTCTGAACAGTTAGTATGCGAATGTAATTACTGAAGAAACTACAGCTAATCAGCTGTGAATTGTATCCATTAATTAGTATTTGCCCTGGAGAAATGAGAAAAATCAGTAACGATGCTGGCACCTCAGTGTGCTGACGAGCTGCGCAGGCCGCGGCGTTTAGTCAAGCAGGTGGCTCCAGTGGTCCACGTAATTTGAAAAGCTCTCACCTGAAGTACTGAGCTGGCATTACAAAGCACTCCTTGCCTATCTCTTGTATCTGCATAAGGCCTTAATTAATGGCTTTTAATTTGGAAACACTCGGTGATCAGGCGGGAACAGTTATAAATCATTTCAAATAGATGTAGAGGCTTCTACTCTGTTTTGGGTGAAATACCTCCTGTACAAACACTCACGGCTCACTATGGTCTTTCCCCTGCACAGGTGGCTGGAACCCTGGTTCGGAGTGTGTAGGAGAGACAGATAAAACACAAGGCAGCCAGTTAAAATGAACTTTCAAATATATAGCTTTTTTTTTTTCAAGGATAAGTCTATCCCATATACTACTTGGGATATACTTATACTTTAAAAAAAGGTATTCTTCATCTGAGATCCAAATTTAACTGGGTGTTGCATATTTTGATTTTCTAACCACCGACTATAGTGGATAAACTAATCAGAATGAAAGGGCATGTTCCAATTGATGAACTTATTTTGTAATGCTAGCTTCATTTTATTTATTTTATGTAAAAACATGACCTCTGAATGCTGATATACTTGTTCGGTGTTAAGAACAGATCGGATTCTGAGAGGAAAAGTACTGCTTCGGGGCAGATCACTAGTATAACGACCCGAGAACAATTAGCTTTAAGTGAATTGTGTACAATTAAATTTACTTTATGTTCTAGGGGACAGTGACCTCCATAAACACATTATATTACAAAACCCCTCTAGGTCCCCAGGAGGGGATCCTTAACTGGGTTCGCCACTGTCACCCCAGAACAAACAAAGACAGGCATATTAGAAGCCCTCCAATATTTGTTGAAAAGAGGGAGGAATGCTGATCCCATTTAATCTCGAGTGCCTCATAATCACCCCTTCTAACTGGGGTCATTTATCACTTACTTTTTAATAATAACAACAATAATAATGAAAATAATAATAAATGGTTAGCCCAGGGAAGCCCTATACATACATTATTTCATTTAATTTTCCAAAGTGGGACTAAACGTAATCTATTTTCCTAACAACCCGCAAGATAAATATAATTATGAGCCCTACTTTAAAGATCAATAGACAGAGGCTGACCGGGGTTAAGTAACTCGCCTGAGATGATGGATCCAAACATGGAAGTCTGACCTCCCTCCTATCTCGTATTCCTGTATCCACAAAAACTTGAACATTTCACTCTGTGGTCAATTCAGTTTTTAAATTTTATTACTATTATTTTACTCAAAGCTAGAATATCCCAGAGGGTATTTTAAGAGACACCAGTCTAATGTTCCTCGAGAAAGGGGTTCCACAGTCCAGCAAGTTTGGGAAAGGATCCTTGATGGGTCACAAGGCCCCAATGAGGCTTGAGGAGCTGAGAAGTCCCCTATTTACATGACAGCTGTGTCTAAGACAGTGTGCTAGGCACTGGAGACAGAGTAGTGAAAAAGAGGACAGGGTTCAAGTTTGCACAGAGCTGACATTTTAAAGTGGGAGTCCAAAAAAAGTTGTGGGTCACTTCCTTCTGTTTCTCCCACAAATGCCCTCACCCTCTGCTATCTTCTTTCATTTTCCCTAGATCCCTCTTTAAAAAAAAAAAAAAAAAAAAAAAAAAATCTAATGTTCTAATTTAATACTTTGGCAAAACTTAAGCATTTAAAAAATCAATTAAGTAAGAATTTCTAAGTTATCCGTCCTGTATCTGCTTAATTTGGATTATTTCCAAATTTTTGAGATGATAACCTTCCGCTGATGTTCCTTCAAAGATCCCCTATTTCAATCATGTAGGGGTCTTCTATGCAATTCCAAGAGTCTGATTAAAATACTCCAAATAAGCTTAAATGAACGTCCAGTGAAGCAGTTAATTACTCTGAAGGGCATACAAAAAGATTATCAAAAAAATCAGCCCCTTCCAAGTGTTTTATAACAAGCATATATAGGGGACCATGGTCACTGCAAGGCAGGGGCATTTGACATTTATGAGGAGCACGGTGGTGATAGGTCCTTTTCCACTTTGCTAGGCTCTAATGGATGTGATCCCCAAAGATACAGTCCCTGAAGATATCATTATAAAGCAGAACTAAATTACTCTGCATGCCAAACTTCTGTATCTTAATAATCTTACAAAAGAACATCTTCATTGTACTTGGAGGTAGATTTGCTTTTGCTGCTTGACGAGTAATTACAGCTTCAGCAAATACAATTTATGAAGGACATCAATTAAAAAGGAGCATTGCAGGATTTTTTAGAAATGTATTAGAGACCATCGTGTTCGTGCCCTGTCTGACCGTGTGAAGTGCCAAAGTAAATTAATGCAGATTGTTAAGTCCAGCTCATCCAGCAAAAGGCTTGGAAGAAAGTAGGAGAGCAGAAACAAAAACCCATCTGTAATCACAAGACGAATACTTCAGCTTGATGAGTCCACCCAACCTCATTTTCACTGAAATTATTTTGACACCCATGTGAAGAATTGTGTAGACTTCTAATAAAGCAGCATTAACGCCAGGGCCTCAAACAGCTCAATGGCAAATTTAATCCTAAAAAAAAAAAAAAAAAAAAATCCTTTGAATTCTCTTTTCTGTTTTCCCATTAGATTTGTTAGCAGACACCATCCAATTTGATGCCTCACTACGGACATCTGTCAAGTTGCTTACACAAATGAACTGTGCCATTACGGATCAAGTGTGCCAGGCACTGTCACATGATGGGAAGGAGGCACCCCAAGGTCCACCCATTCCCAGAGGCTCTGCTAACTGCCCCCTGGCAAAGAACTGACCCGGGATAATCAAGTTTTAACCAGTTTCAGCGATGGTAATCCCGTTCAAGATACAAAGCCCAAAGGAGCAAAAACAAGCCAACAGATAACAACACTGAAGATAATCACGGGCGGATCTGGAACACCATATTAGGAACAGAGAAGGACCCAATAAAGAAGACCCTCTACACCAAAGGTTAGGTGTCCAACAATAGCCTGGAAATGAAAAACTGCAGATGATGGACCGTCAGGTATAACCACAGGGCAGTATCTGCACACAGACACGCCAAGTTCCCAACTTAAGACAACCCGACTTTAGCATGCTGAGAAAATGATGTGCATTCCTTAGAAACCACTCTTTTTTGACTATTGATCTCTCCCCAGCTAGTGATACACAGTGGGACACTTCCTGTGACGCTGGGCAATGGCTTCTCACCACAGCTCCCCGTCAGCCC
This sequence comes from Sciurus carolinensis, assembly GCF_902686445.1. Classification (NCBI taxonomy): domain Eukaryota; kingdom Metazoa; phylum Chordata; class Mammalia; order Rodentia; family Sciuridae; genus Sciurus; species Sciurus carolinensis. The sequence continues at coordinate 30,989,784 of NC_062228.1, read as the reverse complement.
TGCGATCGAGAGGGCGAACATCCGATGCTCGACAGTGCACATTTTTGGATATTGTTTTCTATTTTTTCACCTCATCATGCCTACCAAATGCCCATCTGTGTGTGTACACAACACATCCAACCTTTGGTTAGAAAACAGGCTCTGTATTAGACATTTTTGCCTAACTGTAGGTTATGCATGTGTTCCGGACACTTTTAAGGTAGACAAGGATCAGCGGTCATGTTTGGTAGGTTAGGTGTAGTGAATGAGTTTCCAACTTAGGATGTTCTCAAGTTGCAGAATTATGAATTGTGATATTTTCAATTTAGGATGGGTTCATGACCCCATCCATCATAAACCAAGGAACATCTGTAATTTACACACATTGCTGATAATTATGTATATGCAATTATATCCGTATCTATACATGCAGAGAATGACACTCATGCATATTTGTACACACATCCATACATGCCATTCCACGTGCTAAAATCTCCTGGATGACTCTCTTCTGAGCATAGGACTCTCACACCCATCTGCCTACAGCACATCCACTTGGACATCAACAGGCATCTTAAACATATGAGGGGTTCAAAAGAGAACCCCTCATCCTCTCCACCAAGCCTGCCCCGCCAAGGTCTTCCCCATCTTCCTGGAATGTTTCAGTGGCTGGGGTCAAGGCATTCTTGAATCCTATTCTTTCTTTCCTTTCTCCCAACAAACTGTTGGCTCACCCTTCCAATTATACCCAAAACCACCTGTCTCTCCCTCCCCTGGACCCAGCCATACCTGAGCCATCCATTCCCTCCCAGACCACTGCAGCAGCCTCCTAGCGGATCCCTCTGACTCCACCAAACTCCCCAAGCCCCTTGAAAAATCTGCCATCCCCCTGCTCTGAGCTTTCCTCTGGCTTCCCATGGCTCGGGGAAGATGCGCCTGTCCTTACCATGGCCTCTTTCTTTTCCAACACTTGCTCCTCCTGCCCTGCTCATGGTCCTCTCCCTGCCGGTGTCCTTGCTGTCCCTTCAATGTCCCAGGGACAGGCCCACCTTAGCACCTTTGCACCAGGTTTCTTCTGCCTGAATCCATCCTCCCTCAAATGTCCCCAAGGCTTGCTCACCCCTTTCTCCTTTGGCTTGCTGGCTACAGGATCAAATTTCTGTGTTCCACCCCCAGCACACTGTCCTTGTCACCCGACTCTATTTGACCCTTTCACACTTTCAACATCACATAATATAGTCTTTCTCCCCCGCCCCACTAGAAAATAAATTCAATAAGGAGAAGGTTTTGTCTACTGTTTACACAAATGCCCCAGTGCCAGGAAGAGTATTGGGGGAAAATCTCTGCTGAATGGATGAACAAGAGAATTCTGGGGTGTGATATGCTCAGAACTGCTTTCTGAATCCATCAGGGCACAGCGGACGCTCTTGTCATTCAAGTGATAGCAAGAAGCCCAGTAGCCACCACCACTGTTGCCCCCCAAGGCATGTGTATGGGCAAAAAACTGGCAATAGGAAGACGTACAGTCTAATACAAGAAATATTTCAAACTCCAGAGGTTTCTAGTTAGAAAAATGTTTTATTCTAGAAAAATGCACTTTGCAGATGGATCGGCAAATAATGCATCATGTTCTGCGTAGCACAGTAGGATATCGATGGTGAACAACAATTTATTTTATCTCAAAAATAGCTAGTAGAGAGCATTTTGAATGTTCCTGACACAAAGAAGTCATAGATACGCCAATTACCCTGATCTGATCATCCCATAGTATATACATGTATTGAAATGTGTCAATGTACTCAGTAAATACATACGATTACTATGCATCAAATACAAATAAAAACATATTAAAAGTAAAGAAAATGCACTTTTTTTTGGCACTAACCTTTTGATAATTTAAGGTTAGGGGGTAGGCGGTTAGTGATGGGTGATTTGAGTGGTTAAATACAAATCGCAATGAACAACACCAGACTCTGGTCTGAAGGCAAAACACCAAGAGTCTAATGTTAAAGGGAGTGAGGGTTCAAACACTAAATTTGGTATTTTCATATTAAAATGGTCTAAATCACTGTTTCTTCACATGTGTGCCAGGGAGGACAGATGCAAATAAACAACCAGATGCAAATAAAAAATGTAAATTACCTGAGCCCCACTCTGGATTTATTGTATCAGAATCTCAAGGCAGTGGGACCCTAATATCTACATTTCTAAACTAAGCTTCTCAGGAACTCTACATACCACTAATCTTTAAGAACTACTAGACCAAGTTCATTTCAGACTGATGTAGTAGAAATTTCTTGTATAAAATAAACTTTTCCAAACCACTGAGATGATCTTGCAGAAATGCTGATGAATCACAAGTTGTGTTGTTGACAGCCACACGGGCTTAGCTCACATATTTACCATCTCTCTTCTCACCTTCCTGCTTATGGGAAAATGCAATCATTTTCGAGGTGACCGCCCCACCCCACCATCCCCTCTCTGGCCCTCATCACTGGGAGGAAGGCCAGGAACATCCAAAATTGGATTGAGTAGGAAATGCAAGTTCCACTGTTGGATTTTTAACAAGTTCTGTGGACCCACACAAGTAGCAACAATGCCTAAACATATGGACTCAACTCAAACAGAGGGGCCTTTGGATTTTCATGATCTGGACACATTTGAGTCTGTGAATCACATAACCATCTGGATGAGTTAAAAGTGGCAAGAAAAAAAAAAAAAAAAACACCCTCTTAAACTCAACTACACTTATAAAAATGTAAGTAGTGGAGAGGATATTAAAGTTGCAGAATCAAGGGTTTTGTTGTTGTTGTTTTAAATAGCCAAAATGGAGCAATCTTAGGGACTGGCCAACAAATCCCTACCTATACATACAGAATAGGAAAAGGTTCAGTTTTCTTTAAACACACACCAACAATAAAGGCCAACGGTCACACCCCTGCTATGCAGCTCAGCTTTGGCATAAGTTTGGCTCACCTCCCCTGTTTCCTCCTAAAAGCCTTTCTTTCAAGAGAGTATCTATTAGATGCTAATCCCTTGGATATATTTGGGGGAATATATCTACTTCTCTGGAGATGCAGAAAGTAGAAGATATGATTGCTGCTTTTAAGGGATGTCAACTTGGTTGTGGTGATGGGATAAAAGAGCAGATCAATGTGTGACAAACAGTCTTCAAACACAGGAGAAGGAATCAAAAAGGAATGGCCTCCAGTGGAACAAGTCAGGAGGAGGGAGAGTCCCAGGCAAAGAGCGTGGGGTACACGAAGCGTGTACAGGATCTGTTCGAAGCACAAAGCAGACAGCCATGTGGCCACAGGAACAGGGAACATGAGCTGGGAGAGACCGTACAAAGCCAGGTCTTGAAAACCAATCTTACTATTTTGAAATGTATCCACCAGAAAGGTGTATTAAGGTCTTTGTTGGAGGGAAGAGGCAGAGAGATACAGAAAATCCAAACATGAGCCCGTCAATAGTCTGAGGTGGACAAAGTTAATACTGAGGAAGACGAGGAGCAAGAAGAACACTCTTCTGTGGTCAGCTTTGTGTACGGGCTGCGGCTCAGTGGTGGAGCACTTGCCTGGCACGTGTGAAGCACTGGGTTCAATCCTCAGCACCAACCACATAAAAATAAATAAATAAAATAACGGTATTGTGAACATCTACAACGAAAACAAAAATTTAAAAGAAAAAAAGAACACCCTTAAGGCTGGCATGAGGTTGCAGGTGTCTAGACTGGGCAGGGACAACAGTGGGAGGAATGACATGCAAGGAGCACTTTGCCATGACTCGAACTGCTGACTTGAATTCCAAACCCAACAAACTAGTTGTGGGATGGTAGGCAAGTTGCCTACCTTGTCCTAAGGGCAAGTTCAAGATCTCAGGTGAGCTACTTGCCAGCTGTGCAATTGCTCACAAGTTATTCAGCCTCCGTGTACTTCAGCTCCTCTACCTCTAAGACAGGGATAAGAATAGTATTTCTTCATATGAGGCCCTGAGGATAAAATGAGCTCTTATGTATAAAGCCATCTTTTCTACCTGTCCTAATAGTTAAGGTGATGTTCCAATGAGCTTTGCACAAACCAAAACAGACCAAGTGCATCTGTTTTACAAACTGCTACAGCTTATGTGACCATGCAGGAGAGTTTTACTACTTAAAGACTTCAAGTGGCCTCCCAACGACATTAAGGGAAAATGCAAACCCCTTTCATGGGCCACTGCCTCCTCCAAACCCCCTCCTAAGAGGGCTGCTCTGGCCCACTGGGCCATAAGTACACGGCCCTGGCTGCCCCTCAGTCCCTTCTCTGGGTCGCCACACCTAGACCCCTTTCCCCTATCCTTATTGCATGTAGTGTCATGTTTAATATCTGCTCCTCAAGGAGGCCTCCCGACTAGCTCAGCAAAAACAAGCACACCCCATCCTCAGTCTCTTCCCCATTCCCCAGCCCTGCATATCATTTGAAATATACAATCGCTTCCAAGTTGCCAATTTCTCTACATTTGTCCATCTGTCTGCTTACTCTCTCTCCCTCCCCAGCCCCCTAGAATGCTGAGTCTCTGATGACAAGGAATTCCTTTGGTTTCACTGCTGTTTCCTCTGGACTTAGGATAGTGGGCCCAGTAGGTGCTCAATATCAATCTGCTGAATGCATAAGTGAATGAGTGAACCAGAAAGATCCAAGTTCAAATCCCAACTCCGTCACTTCAAGCTGCACATCATCAGGTAAGTTGTGTCATGCTACCTCTCTGAACCTGTCTCCTCATTTCTGAGTTAGAAAGGGTAATGCTTTGTGGGAATGGATTGTGTAAGAAGTAAGGCAATATGAAACCTCCAGCCAAGGGTCTCATACAGAAGAGGCAACTGATAAATGTCAGAAAATTGAGGGTGAGAAGGCAGGGAAGGAAGAAATTCAATAAACTGGGGGAAATAAATGAGTTATTGAAACATCTCAGGTAATATTTATTAGGAGCCCCCTACATAAAAGACACAATGGTAGATACTGAATTAAAAATGTGAATGATCCATTTTCTACCTAAGAAGAATTCTAATGGAAAAAACAGATATGACTTCACATCACAAGTGCTGGACTACGGACATGCAAAGTACTCTCCCAGGAAAGTCAGCCGGTTTCAAACTGGAGGAATTATTTGAGTGGGGTCTTGAAGGATGTGTAGAAGTTTGCCTTTGAGAGACAAAGTCCAGTGTCATAAAAATAGGCCTGGCAGACCAAGAAAGGGACATGCACGCATTTTCAGCAAAGCACAAAGGAAGCATTATTGATATTCGAGCCCCTAAGTATAAACTATACCTTGGGGAGGTTTAGCTTGAACATATGTGTGGATCAAAGGAAACGTGCATGTTTATTGGTGGGGGAAGACTGAACCCAAAGAAGGAAGAGCAGCCCACAATAGCAGAAGACAAGATTCGGAGTAGAATTTCCAGAAGAAGAAAGTACTATCTATTCTCTGTGTGTCTTCTACAGTATTTTGGCAAACTAGTGGCTATCTCTCATACAATGACGACACCTTACAAAAGAAATGTGCTCCGCCTGCTCTGGGTTTTGTGAGAACCACTGAAATGACAGTTAAAAGTGGCCATTAGTCCAGCTGGAAAAGGGAGCTACTTCCTTTGATGTTGCTAGAACAACCAGAAAGACCCCTTCTCCATGGCCCCAAAGAGCTGACATTCACATGCAAATTTCCATTACCAACAGAACATCCCTTGGATTTAGAAAGGGCTGTGACCTATGATATAAATCTGCTGGCAGAAATAACAACTTAGCTCTCATCTGCCATGGGCATTTTAATATGAATTAGTTTATAATAAGTAGTTCCACTAATGTACTCAGTAGGAACCGTTTTCAAGGATGCTCAGAAAACAGCTCCTAGGAAAAGCCTTCCACGGTACCACCTTCTCCATTCCTGGCTGGATGGGATTCTCCTCCTCCAAGCTCCAAGGCAACCTGTGCATCACTCCATACTGTGTTAAAATGATCTATTTCACTGTCAGTCTCCCTATTAGACTCCTTGAGGGCAGAGGCTGTGCCTCACTGGCCACTGGAGCCCCAGGATCTGGCACAGTAAGTACTTAACTGATAATGCTGGGCCTCAGGATCAACCCCAGGGGTACCTTCAATTGGCAGCTTTAGTGTGGTTAAAGATATGTTACTAAACCACTTATTTTTCTTGTTACTAAGCCACTTATTATATTCACTTTTCCTTAAATTATGAGTTTGACTTAGTCCACATCAAAGTCAGATGAACCATTCCTATTACGGTTTGCCAAAGGATTGCCAGAGCCTTCAACAAAATAGAAATGAAAAGTCACATAAGATAAAATCTGAGTTATTTCCCTTATACTGCCAGACTTTGTAGTTCTTGCTGCAATCAAATGATTAAGGACCTAAGAGACTTTTGCTGAAAACAAACTAAGGTCTCTAATGACATATTTATACTGAATACCCTTAGTAAGTCTCCCAGGTGTTACTTCTTGCACAATATGAAATATCAAATACAAAAAGAAACCACAAATTAAGTAAAAATGTTCCACAGTATTTTTAAAGGAAAACATTTTAACTAATTACAAAATTTCTTTAGTACAGTCAGTCACCAAACTCTACAAACCAATGATAAAATTAAATGTTCTCTAATTTCAATCAGTCCCTCTAATTATGATTTAGGATGAACTCCATCAAAACGTCAAAGGCTTCCTACATCGTCTTCCATTCTTTGATCTCTACAGTATAAGATTTAATGTTCTTACACCATAATCACATTCAGGTGCTTAAAGCAAATACAGTAACACAGAGATGAAGATAAAACTATAGATATATAAATACAGGTATACAGGTATACAGATTAGTGATCAACTGAGACATTTACATTCTGAGGGGAAATCTAATCACGTCTGGAAGAGAGTTTTTATTGTCACGACTTAGGGGTGCTTCTTGTATCCAGCAGGCAAAGGCCAGGGCTGCTGTTAAACACCTTACTATTGCCCAGGGAAGCCTCTACTCCATACATCAAAGAGATTGAGAAACCTTAATAGAGATCAGTCCATATATGCAGCATAAATACCAGATTAAATGTATTTTAAAATAAATATTATAGAATTACTGCTTCTACACTATGCAAACACAGTGTTTCTTCTTCCAATGGGTATCAGACTGACTTTAAATATATCTACTTATAAGATTATTGGCTGCAATCAAAGTTTATCTTTAAATGTGTTAAATACATATCAACAAGTTGGTTGTCCTCCGTGAGGCTTTCCATGTATATAAATACCCAGTTGCTTTTTTTTTTTTTTCCTGCTGAGAATAAGTCAAGAAAATAGAAATAGTTTTAACATGTTCTTCTAAAGCTAACATTAAAAAAGGAATCAATAAGCCTATAAATTCTTCCTGAAGTATTGTAAGTGACTCGGTCTGTTTATTTCCCGTCTTAATCATATTTGATAAACCGAAGACCCTAAAGCCTACTTAACTTAAAAGTCATCAATAATAAGTTAATAAGCATATATAATATAGAGTGATATATAATCATTTAAACCAAGCAGGATTACAGATGAGGCCTACTAGTGTCTATTAATTCACATCTATCATTTTTAAGAGCAAGTCTCAGACACTTGATAAAAAATTACAAGAATCCAGGGCACCACAGGTCATGGTCTGGCTACAGAAGCATCAGGGTTAGTATTTTACAGCGGAGACAAGCACACACGGCAAGCATATCTTGATTACATACATTTTCCTGTGATTTTATCATTACTTGAATTCTACAGGAACAACTTTTTACCAGTTGGGTGATCGTACAGCTTTCATTAGTTCTCCATATTTTTTACCAGTGGTGTTTGTTTATCTAATATCTCTTACTCTTTGGAAAGGGCTCACATGAGGCTTCGAATTCACTTCTGATGAGGTCCCAGGGTAGGAGGGAAGGAACTCAGTCCTCACAACCATCTATTCCAAAAACTGTCACTTAAGATTTTGTATCTTCATATTTATTTTAAAAGCTGGGTTTCTTTTCCTAAACCTATATTTTAATTAGTTTGAATATGAGGCTAATGATTTCTTAAACATAACCAGAAAAGAAAATCCCTTCAAAGCAGAGGCGGCTGGCTTTCATCTGGAAGACAAATAATGGAATTCAGTCAAGATGTCAATGTTAATCTGGTGTACAGCTCAAATTTATTTTAGCATTTTACATAAATAACCATGAATGTAAGTATTCCTAAATAAGGGAGGCATTTGATTCTTGGGATCCTAGTCATTGTATACTAATACATTCAAGATTACCTTAACATTTCCTTACATGAATTTTAAAAGATGTGATTATACAGCAATTTGTAAGCAGCTCTTCTTAAATCATATATCAAATTTTACTCACTTCAGCAAAACCAAATTCTATTCCAGAACAGTGACTCCACTGGATTTAGGCAATCTACAGCAAGTTTTCAATACAAAAGTGACCGAAGGGAGGTAAAACAAAAGGAAAAATCTTAAAACCATCACAAAAGGGTATAAGTGAGGTGGTCTTGTCAGCTCAAGATTGTAAGAACACCATCAGAAAAGTTTTTAACCCTCTTTATATACCACAGTTACAATGGAAATGTTTAGAAACAAAAACGAAAGAAGAAAAAACAGAAAGAGAGGAAAAAAAATAGGCAAATAACTTGGCTCTTAAGTAAAATGTTAGCACCTTATTTACAGTGACTTCTTTACAAAATACAAATATTACCAACCTATATGGACTCCATTTATTCCTAACAGAAAGAATTCTTTTTCTCACTGCTACTGGTAGAAGAATATATATGGCACATAGGAAAAATTACTGCACATTCCACAGTGCTGGTTAATAACTAAGGGGGGAAAGTAGAATCCATCTATAAAGCCGACCTATAAATTTCTTTGGCCATAATAAAAATAAGCTAGAGCATGATTTTTTTTTTAAGAACTGCAGCTGCCTTCATATCAAGATTAATATTGAAAATAAACCCCATATAATGGGGCCCCTGGGATTAGTAACAGATTCCATGAGGGATGTCCATCTGGCACCAGCCATACGTTGTTCCTTTCTCCATCGTACCAAACACTCCATACCAAAAATGTGCTCTTACTGACAAACTACACCTTCAGATGCCTGGTGCCCACGGTGTTTTACATTCATGTTTTAATGACTTTAATACGATTAAAAAGAGGTGAAGTTGAATATCCTAATGAACAACTTAAATAAAATTTTTAAGAAACCGACCATCACCAAATAGGTGCCTATAAAAGGGAATCTTTCAACATAAAAGACCAGGATTCTCCATGGGAAAACGAACACTCCAGAGATAACAGGACAGAAGTTCTGTGATAGTAAGTCAAAGTTCCTGACGGATGAAATGACTAGGAGAGAAGAGCAGAAGGCTGAGGTGACCCCATTCCAGCCTTGTGTAATTATCATCTCCCCTCATGTGTCTTTGGATTTCAAAAGCAGAAATAAAACTCTCACAGGGATCCCTCACCACCATCAGGCAAACTGTGAAAGATGCTTCCTCCACAGTTTTTAATACAAGAAAAGCAACTTCACAAAGAGACGAGATTCAATTCCCCACTAATAGAACCTGAAGTTAATACTGTCTGTGGTCATCTGGAACTACCAAAGTGTTGCTTTGTGACAAATATTGACCCAGGAACCCTCATGCTGGCCTTGAAAAACAGATGCAAGGTCCAGATAATAACATGGAGTTTTATAAAACAGCAGTAGTTACTGAAGCAGAAAACATATTTTTGACACTAAATAAAATGCAGTATATTTTCAGTAGGGCCCAAAGCTTATCAAACCTTCTGGACTCCAACACTGTAGAGAAATTTCTTTAACAAGGTCTTTCCAAGAGTTTTCTTGGATCAAAGGTGAACATTCTAGAAAGGCTGTATGTCTCCTCTATGTCAATTTTATTTTAAAAGACTGAAGTGGTTTGAATGACATAGGAAAATGGTCACAGTATAACAGAAAACCACTACTCAAAACCATGCACAGTGATATGATTTGTTTTTTCTTCTTTTGCTTTTCTATGCTTTCTAAAATTAGCACCAAGAAGTTCTTTCATTAGAAAAACCTATAGTCACAATGGAATTGCTCAAGAAGAATTTCCTCAATCTCCATCGGCATAAAGCACATAAGTAAATACAAATCCTAAAAGTAAGTAACTAAGAGCAATAATCAGATTTTACTGCCCCTTCACTTGTTTTTACAACACATATTCTGGTTACCACCATGCTTAGGAAATTTGCTCAAGTCGTGACCATAGACGTGAACCCTCGTGGAGCATCCAGCCCAGCACAGGGAAAGAAGAGAGTGACCAAATAAAAATAAGAATGAACGACTGTGAGACCTGACCTGTGGAGACTGGTACCGTGGGCACCAGCAGACCAGTTAGAAAAAGGGCACCAACGCAGATAAGAGGCCACCGCAGAACGAGCTGAGGTGGAAACAAGGCAGAAAGGAGTGAAGAGGGGAAAGCTGAAAAGTGGGTGGGGAAATGCCAGGGGCTTCCATAGGTGCCATCCCCCCGCCTGGATGAGGGGGAGGGGGATGGGAGAGAAGGGATTATGGAGGAGGACCTGGAGGGTTAGGGCTGGCATAACTGGAGGCGGGATAATGCCACTCATGGCAATAGGAGAATTGGAGCAGAACCAGCCTTTGGTGGTGGCTGAGTCATGGGTACACTTTAAACAAGTTGGGACTGAGGTGCCAAGAGATGGGAAAAGTTTGGAATAGAGAGGCTTTTCTGCGTGAGACTTTTTGGGAGATCCCCGGGGACAGGTGTTCAGTGAAGCCATGAATGTAAATAGGATCAGGAATTGGAAACACCCACCAGCAGCCTTGGGCAGAACTTCTGGGAACTCCAGTATTTAACGATGAGGATGTTGATCCAGTGAGGAACTTGGGAAAGAGTGACCAGAGACAAGGGAAGCGGAGGAAGGGTGGTATTCCTGAGGTCAAGAGGAGACTTCAGTAAGGAGAGTGAGCAATGATCCTGAACACACCTGCTGGATTTATTGACACAGAAGACACTTTGCCACCCATCAACAGCACTGAGCAGAACACCTGACGGGGACAGGGCCCTCTGTCCTCAGGGAACTGTGAAGACGAGACAGACACACGTCACCTACACAGAACCGTATCCAAAAGGAATGCAAATAAATCCTCGACTCCAGTGAGAAAAACAGAAACTTTTTCAGAGAGAAGGAAGTTTTGTATGTAAAGAAAGTATGGTGAACACCCACCATATAAGGAGAAAAATAGCAAGCCAATGTGTCCTTAGCATGTAACTTATCCCTCAGGAGATAAACAGAGTCCAAAAATGTCTATAAAGGAAAATCTCTTAGAACAACTGGACAATATTGATTTGCTTATAATAAGACGGAAGATGCTTCTTCGGGGATAACCAAGGAGAGATGACAACGGCCCTGCATCCTGGAAGCCCTTGGTTTCCCAGAGGCCAGGCACAGGGTGGCTCCCAGCCTGCTGCTCTAACACACATCCCTCTCCATCATCAATAAACAGATCAGGGGTCACCAGAGCAGGGGAGTCACGGATGACAAAAAAGAAAAAGAAAAAATGGGCATCCACTTGGTCATGAGTGGAGGCAAAGGGGAGAAAGGTAAGCTCTCCAATACCTTCGCACTACTCGGAAATGCTGTACTTCATAAGGTAACTCAGACTGACTTCAGCTCAAGACTTAGTAATTCTAAACAAGAATTGGCCAAAAAAGTCAGGTGCAGGGGTGCACACCTGTAATCCCAGCAGCTCCAGAGGCTGAGGCAGGAGGATCGTGGGTTCAAAGCCAGCCTCAGCAAAAGTGAGGCACTAAGCAACTCAGCGAGACTCTGGGGATGTGGCTCAGTGGTCAAGTGCCCCTGAGTTCAATCCCTGGTAACCCCCACCCCCCACAAAAAAAGAATTGCCCAAAATTAAACAAACCACCTGCCCTCAAGTTTATACACACATATCCTTTGAAGTATGAGACACTGTCAGGATGTGTTTATAAGAAAAGACAGACGAACTACTAAAAGAAACAGGATTAAAGGATAGCTTCAGTCTCTAGGACAAGTGTGTAAACCTGGGGCTGCCACTGTCCCCAATCTTCTCCATATTGGTTTTAAAACAAGAGAATGAGACTGGAGTTTGGCAGTTAGAGGTAACACATATAATATTAACTGGAAATTCGAGGACATTTCTAATAAAATTTGAAACTATTTCTCAGAAAGCAATTTGGTTTTGACAAATGTTGATGCTGGGGCACTTTTAAACTGACAGTTTTTCCCCCTTGCGGGGGAAATGTGAATTCCTACAAGTCTGTAATTTGGAATCAAAGATTGAAGGATTAATAGGGAAAAGAAAAATTTGCCCCCAGATTCTGCTCTGTGTAAGTCAGATTCTCTGTTATGTGTTCCATATTCCACACACACCCACGGGGAAGCTTTTCCCCTTTCATTCAAGGTCTTGGCAGGTCTCAGAGAGGCAAAAGGTAAACTCCCCAGGGCTCAAACCTGAACACGAGCAAGTGACAGGATTTTCTGCAAATGGATGTGTCTGCACATGTATCCTGGTATTTGCTTCTTGGACACACCCCACACATCCCCAACTTCAGGCCATGCCATCTCCTGCCGCTGAAAGGCTGCTTCTTCCCACTGCAGTACGCCCATGCTCCAGCTAATGGCCTCCTGATAAAACTCCATGCCTTCGTCATCGAGGGCTGTAGGCCACCAGAAGGGCTGTCCCCTTCTTTGGAATCTCCAAAGCTCCCTTCCCCATCTCTCTAGTACCTGTGCTAATGGGTGACCCTTCCTACCCTCCCCGCCCCTCCCCCCACGCTACACTGGGAACTTCTTAAGGGCAAGGAACCAGGTTGCCCTCATGACTCTTTTAAGACTAACCACCTACAACGTTTTATCCATAAAAGGGTCATAATAAGTGTTTGGCGTTAATCTTTCATTCTTTTGTGAACTTCCTTCTTTGTTTTTGTTTTTAATTATTTATTTAGTGGAAGAGGAAAGACAAACTGTAGAAAAAGAAACAAAGGTCTTATAGAGTAAAGCATAACAAGGAAAAGGGATTCGACGCTTGAGGTTATATTACATAGGTTCCTATTACATAGTAGACCAAAAAAAGAAAAGAAATACACATATATTTATATTTTTTATATTTTATATAAAAATACATTTTATATTTTTATATTTATTTTCTTTTTTATGTATTTTCTTTTATATATATAAAATCTGTGATTGGCTTATTTACTCAACAATTGTGTACTTGGCTCACATTAAGGAATATAAACACAGAGAGACATACATGCACACAAAAATACTCCACATCTTTAGAGTCATGGCGCCAAATATGTATGTATGATAGGCAGGATCTTATTATTGGCTTCTGACCTCAGCGGAGCCATTCCAAGCACTCAGCAATCCCCGGTAACCCTCCTCTGTCTTGTTCCCTCGGCAGCTCTACTGAACTTTCACCCTGCCCTCAAGCTTTCTGCCTCAACACTCACCCATCCCACCACTAAAGAACAGGGCCTCAGCCTGGGGAGATAGCTCAGTTGGTAGAGTGCTCGCCTCGCAAACACAAGGCCCTGAGTTCAATCCCCAGCACCGCAAAAGAACTGGCCCTCACTGAGAAATCAGAGCCCATCGGGCCTGTTCTTCACCTGTCACCTCAAACCTTAAATCCTCCTTTTCCTTCATTTGCTAAGGAAAATGGATCTTCCTGCATTCCCAACCTCACCCCACCAAGATCTGAATCTATCAATTCACCTCTCATCTGATTCTCCAACTCTTCCCACACCACTGTTTCCTCCTTTGACTTACCAAGATGTTCAGATCACATTCATCCTTAAAGTCTAAGGGATTAAAATTCACAGAGCCCATCTCACATCCCTCTCCCTACTCCCTCTCCCAGCCCCACTAACCCACTTCCATCTCTACATCTTAATCTTTACTTCACTGCTTAAGCTCCTATAATCTGTTTCCTCTATTTAATGAGTTGTTATCAAGTCCACGATGAACTCCTAATTACTAAATCCCATGGACACTTTCCCCCTAGTATCTCTCTCTCTTCCTCTGACTTTTCCAGTCACTCCCTTTCTGAAAAAAAAAAAAAAAAATTTCATCTGGAAATAGGCACTCCAAGTCAGTGTTCTTATCCCCTTGGAAGTGTCTCAGTTTCTTCTTAACACACGCTCATCTCTGCTAATTCATTCATTCCAGTACACCTACCACTCCACCACTTGCCAATCTACATAACTTTCATCAAATTAGCTTGCAAATTTCCGATGCTTTCTGAATATCACCACACAAGTTTGCTACCAACAACTTAAATTCATTCGATCCCATGCAAAGCTAATCTTTACCAATCGCAGACATGTTCCCCTCAAAACAACTCATTACTATTTATTAATCCCAAACCACATTTAATCCTCTGGCTTATTCTGCACAGAAAGTCATTGAATTTTTTTCAAATAGGCAAACATTTTTCTTATCACTTCTTTCCCTTCTAACGGTGCCACCAATCTTAATCTAACCCATCCTCAGAGTCCAGGTTCTCCTCTTCCAATTCATCGGACACACTGCAACCAGAATTATCTTTCTTTCAAGTTATCTTCTAACATTTTTATTACATTGTAAGATAATGGGAAGTACTGAAAAACTTGAATACTAACACAAAAAGCATTTCTCACCCCATCCCCAATATGACTGCTCAATATTTTGGCTCAATGTCTTCCCATCTGTTCTCTCCCTGGCCACCCTTGACCCACGTCCAACATACAGAATCTTTAAAACAAAGAGAAAGATACCATGGTATGGCTACAGCACTTTTTTTCTCATCAGGTCTTAGTAGCATTTCCCTTCCGAAATGGAAACCTGATTATGCATGAACCTGTCGGGCTGAAGACCCTTCAGTGGTAATCCACAGCCTACTGGTTACAAACTCCTTTCCTCAGTGGGGAAACAGCCCATTGGCAAATCAACAACACCTCATCTATCCAGCCTCTGTTCCTCTCTCCCACTGTGAACCTCATGGCCTCTACTCCCATGACCCTTCACTTCTTGGTTCTGCACCTCTATTCTGATTGTCCAATGGGGAGATCTCCTTCCCAGGCTCTGCTATCATGATATCTAGGCTCCTCCACTCTGGAATATGATTGGCCTCTTTATTTTTCTCCTTAATCAGGACGAGAGTCCCCTGCAATACACACGCCGTCTTACTGCATGGCTTCAGACTCATGAAAGACTCTCAAACTTGTGTTCTATAAAAGAGAACAAAAGTTTTTGTTTTGTTTTGTTTTTTCCATTTGGATATGTCATCATAAATGGACTTAGCACTTGTATAATACTTACAATATTAAGTATTATAAATTAAAGAACTCACATTTACTGAGGGCAGAGGATGTGTCAGTATGTATAATCTTGTTTCAACTTCAGAACTGCCATTTTACATTATTTGGGTAATTATTTGACTGATTTGCAGCTCCCACTGACTGTAAATGTCACAAAGGAATTACCACCCTCTTTGCTTACTCTTGTGTCCTCAGTATTGGACACACTGTATGGGACATCATAGGCACTAAATAAATATCTCCTGCATAAATGAAGAATGACCCAAGGAGGTTACAAACAGTGTTCTCGCCATCCCTGGAGAGGGGACAGTGGGGTTTCTTTGGCTGGGATTTCATGAAGACCAGAAAGTGACAAGTCAGTATGTTTCACCATCCCATTATAATTTTCCTAAGGGTTTCCAGCTTCCCATGAAAGAAGGCACCTGGGGCCACATGCCAAGTCATGTTCAGGGCTACACACATGCTACTGGGAGCAATAGGAAGCAATTGGCTTTTGAAGGACTCAGATCTGAAAGGCTGACTTTGAAACATGACTCCCTCAGTAGTTCCCGGCCTAATAAATTAAATCTCTCAAAATGAGTATGTACAATGAATTTGGTATCAAATGACTTTGTAATTTCTGGGAAGCTTTTTAATGTCACTGTATTATCAGTCACTTTTAAAACTACAAACAAAGACAGCCCTTAATTTTCCCTTACATGCACAATATTTGTAGGAAACTAATTTTTCCTATGCTGTGTCTGGGACCCAAGAAAGATGACCAATCAAAATGAAGTCACTCTTTCCCTTTCCAACATAGTCAGGGTTCCAACTGTTACCAGGTGTTATCAGATATGAGAAAATAAAAGGCCCTATCTTTGCTTCTGATTTGCAGGATGATGAAAAGCATCTTCATTTTTCCCCTTAACAAAACTCTTTCAACTCCCAATTTTGTCTTCATGAGAGGCACAAGACAGATCAGACGACCCAATTGAAAAATACAAAAAAACAAAAATTCACCCCTGCTTTTGTTCTGAGAGCAGATAGATCAAAAGAATTTTTCTGAAGGCAAAACAGGTGGGTTTTCCCCGCTTTTAACTCACAAATGAAACAAACATGTACTTTGTACTTTCACTGAACACAGAGCAAGTGGGCAGAACTGAGCTTCCCTCTGCTCAGTCAATACTCACACATGTGATGAACTCCAGTCCTGAAAAAGGAAGAGGTTTCTGGAACCAGTGACTTTACAACTGAGGCACAGGGACGGGATCTCAGGAGCAGTGTTTCAAACAACTTGTGCAGAATAAAATGCAAGTGAGACACAGATGTAAGGTTTAGAGATATTTAACCTTGGACTTGCATACAGATACGTACCCATTTACACTCCCCAGCACACACTCCTATGCCCAGTGTACACTGACCCTCTTCCTCTCAGAAACCAGCTCTTAGGAAAAGTGAGAGCTACAGTTTTTATTCATGTTCAGCATATCCATAAATTGAACCATAAAATGAAAGTAGTAATAGTGAGTTCCCAGGAGAGGTTAAAAAATAAATGGATAAATAAACTACAGGATGATGAAAAGCAATAAAACACATTTTATACCAAGTATCATCTGAAGAGAATTACCTACTGGCAAGAATAAAGAGAGACCATTGGTTATAAATATTTGACAAGTCTACATAATCTCGTTTCTCTTTCCTAACCCTCACAAGAAAATGTCCTCAATGTCTTCTTCATTTTTAGTTCAGTCCATCCAAGAATTTTCCTAAAAACAGTCTGTGGTGTAGAGAGCAACTCATTTGGTCTTTGCCTCCACTTTCAAAATCCCACCTCTCCTGCAAATTCTCCCCCTTGATCTGGAAGAAAGGTGGTAATTATTTCCCAAACTCTGATCTGTTTAAGCACATAATTACCCAGGCAGTTCCTCAGTCACTGCCAGACGCCTTACATTCAATGTCAACATGTGAGATGCTTCTTCACTGTTTATAATTCTCCCTGTGGGCACATGCTCTTTAAACATTTATCTTCACCAATATTGAAAGGCTTGAATTTTATATCTTAGGAGAACAGATATTTTCTGACTGATAATCCAAAACTCCCCTATAACCCTTTCACCCACAATTCTAAGGATAATTTTATCATCGCTTCTTCCAACTCCCCAAAGAACCCTCTAGGTCTAGCGAACTAATCTGCTTGTCATTCGTGGCAGCTTTGGCTAATGATTTCCTAAAAGTCATGCTCCTTTCTCCATGGTATGAAATGTCTGGCAATTTCTAACACCTCTGCATTTTGGTGGGGCCACATAACCAGCTATTGTCCATGAGATGTGAACAGAAAGGTCAGGGCTCACTTTGGGGCCAAAGCAGTTGCCAAGGTGTGGCCTTTCTACCTTCTCTTCCCCCCTTCCATTCCAGCTGAGTGTTGGCCCTTAAAAAAAGATGGTAGAACTTCCATGAGTCTCTGGTTCTCCTCCACTGCCAACCAGAATAACCCTGAACCACAAAAGTGAGCAAGAATTCCACTTCCATCATATTGAGTCATTTTCCATTGAGGGTCCATTTGTTGCAGCCGTTGGCTGCTCTGAGCCACCCCTTCCCATGACTCATTTCTACTTTGATCTTTTAAGGCCATCTCAATAGTTGTGCACTTCTTAAATCATTCTGTGTCCTTCCGATTTCTGATCAAGTGCCTCTCTCTAATAAAAATTTCCACTCAAAAACCCTCCCCTTCCCAACACTTACATATTGTTTATATTACATTACACTCGCTTGCATTTGGTTACATCACTCACTCAGTCTCTCCATCAATCAATATTTATTCAACGCTCTTATGTCTGATGCAAAGTTCTTCCATTAACCTGATTATAGGATACTGAAGGGTAAGGTGTTTTCCCCCCTTTCTCAGTTGATTGTTCTGCTGTGACAAACAGTCCACCTCGGTCGTGAGCTAGTGGGTACAAGCGTTTCTGTGAAATGGTCAGTACAGTTGAATCAACTCATCCTCAGTACCCTATAGTGGAGGTTAAGAGATCTTCCATGGAGAAGTTATTCCCCTAAATAGGGGAATTCCCTGAAAAGGGAATGGGTATGCAGTCTAGGGACAAGGGTTCAAATCCCACTGCAACCCTGGGGTAATATTGCTGTTTCTAAGTTCCTTAAACTTTCTAAACTCCTGTTTCCTCATCCATAAAATGGAATAGTACTGCTGCTGAGCTTACAGGACTATGGTCCACCTGCTGATAAAGAGGTGGGAGGAAACTCCTTTCCCCTTCACACTATCATCATGTGACTTTCAAGAAACAGAGAAGAGCTTTCCATTTCCTCAAGGGATGATTCCCTGATGCCTTATTTTCACTTCAAAATTCTTATCTTCCAAGGATATGGAGGACAGTCATGTGACTTTCTGTGAATGATTGTCAAGTCATTTGCTAGCCAAAGGAAAGTAAGTACTGAAGTTATTACTCTGGTCAGCTTCTCCAAACCCCTAGCCCTAAAGCCCAGAACAGATCAACCATGACAGTAGTAACACTGATAGGCATTTCAGAGTGTTATTTCACCTTGATGGTAAACCTATGGGAGAAGTATTATTTTACCTTCTGTTCACAGGTGCACAGTCTCAGAGAGGTTAAATATCTTGTTCAAAAACCACAGAGCACACACAGAATGGCGAATGCAGGATTTGAAGCCAGTCTGTCTTGATGCCAGATGGTGAGCTCTTAACTACCCATGGTGTGAATACACACCCGTGCCCTCCCAGAGCTAACACATAGATGCTCTCCAAATTCTTGCAGCAGGGCACTTGATCCTGAATCAAAAGACATTATCCAAATTGAGTCATGGGGGTGGGGCAGAAGATTGCCTATAAATATCTCAGTATGGTAAAACTTGGATATTACATTTTCCTTCATTTCTTCTCACTACAGTTTTGTCATGAGCAATTCTGAGAAGTACCTCAATTCCACCATCGATGATCAAACAGGACCATCGTGGACCATGGGGCAATGAAAAGAGAGGCTCCATCCAGTTTTACTAAAATGCTGTTCACCAGAGTATCAAATTCTGCCTATCAGTTTCTTTCATTCTTTTCTAACTAAAGACTTAAAACCTACATAAAATAGTAACTGGGAGCTTAAAAAACATGTAAAATACCATATAATCAAGATTGTTTAAATGTATAAAACTGTCAAGCAGATTATCCTTTATGCAATTCAAATGAGCCTTTGGGAGACAGAATTAACTGAGGGCAAACAAGAGCTTAACTTTAAAAGACAAAGACTTGGCTTATATCAAGTTGACACTTCCAGATAAGATACTGCATTATACAGGTTACACTCACAATAATAATTTTTGATTGGCATATCATTTGCCACTAACTACTGCTTGGCTTCCACTGAGCACATGCAACATACTATAAACTGTTATGAAAGATGTCTTTGTATTGTTCAATATTTACAGGGTATGTTATTTTATCAATGCTCCAGTTGGCAGAGGTAAAAAAAAAAGCATTAAAACATTTCAGATCAAAATGATCCCCTTTGCTTTACAAAAGAAGAACTTTCTGAAGACAGGTGACAATTCTGTTCAGAAATTTTCACACCAAGGCTAAGTAAATGTTCAGCGTAAAAACAGAATTGCTTTGTTCAGCTGCACAAACAGATTTCTACATCGCCGCTATTTACGTATTCCTGAATATCCTCTTTCAGATCCCACTTTTATGGGAAGCAAAATCAATTTTCTTTTGGACAAAAAAGTGAGATCTGGTCTAATGATTTTAATCTTTTAAATAAACATGAACTGAACTTGGAGCACAAGCTTTCCCCTTAAGAAAAGATCTTTGTTGTTCAGAAAGATCTCTTTCAACCTATGAACAGTTCATGCCAGCAACACAGTCTAACCTGGAAAAGAATTGGAAAATGTGCATCTATACCAATGTTCTCTTAAAAGAAACAACAAATGTTTAACAAAACACACACACACACACACACACACACACACACACACACCCTACAACCAAATTACATTGCCCTAAATGCAGACTGATGTTAAGTTTAATTTTTGAAGCAAATTAGGTTCCCCAATTCAATTTTAAACAAATAGAAAATGAGAAACAGAAAACTATAACATAAAACTTTTATGGCTACTTTGCTAAAAAAGCACACTCATGTTTATGAAATTGAGGCTCCCTTAGCCTCAAAAGGAGAATTATTCTGAAAATCAGCAATACTTCAGGATCCTCACAAACACCAGCCCAGTATAGCCCTTGCAGGCCCGTTCCACAACTGCTAATAGTTATTGTTTGTACAACTGTAACTAAGTACATTACCAACCAGTTGTTCAATCTATATAAATTTAAGAAACACACATTGCCAAGGAGTGACTCATATATCAGTCTATTATATGCTACAGGGCTGACTGTATTAAACAAATCACTCTGCCTACAGCTGAAGAATAGAAGCTATATACAGAGCAGAGGTTATTGTCTAATTTAAATCTTGGCTCGCTTCCCAGTGCTGTACAAGATTCCAATTTGTGGAAATGTTGCTCTTTGCTACTGCCAGAAAGGCTGCAGAAAATGGTATTGGGAGCCTTCCAGAAATATGTCTGCAAAATGCCAATCAACAAGTCACTAAAGATTAACAGTATGACTGTACCAAATTAATTTAAATTATAGAAACATATGGCTAGGATGTTTGCTTTGCACTTAAGACAACACCTACCTCACAAAGAGCTAGGTTTGTTCCACGGTATAAAATAATATCCCAACGTTCAGATTACTGCAAAATGTGAACATCAGTTAATAAATCGGGAGCTCGCTGTCCTTGCAAAGCCAATCTTTCTGAACGTTTAGGGTATTATCTTTAATCTATTCAAAACATATGGGAAAATACTTTTTATAACAAGGTATTTTCCCCCACAAAGATATGAAGAAAAAAAATAAACATTATTCAGCAACTGAAAACAATTTGCTTTGTAAAGTGAAGAAAATTCTAGCTTTATTGAGATTTGTTGTAGAACCCAGAGGATGAAGCCATCTACTGCACATTATTCCCCATTCTAAAATACAATATTGGGGCTAAGGATTTAATATACAGCCAAGAGAAATTCACCAATTATAGGACCAAATCATGAAAATCAAAAGACAACACAATTTATACCCCACCAGCTGCTCTCAATATATATTATATTCATGCTGCTTCCCATTATTTTCATGGGAATCTTTAATATATACAATCGTGTCATCAACCAAAAGGGGGGAAAATCAATGGCACTTCAAGCCGTAGTTACACATTAGTCCACGCTGTATTTCAACTGAATAGGAAGGGAACTGTTTTATGTTTCTCTCCACTGCTTTTCTATTATTGCCTAGCTAATGGAAATACATCAAACAAATGTTCTACAAGAGCAATAAATATTAAAGTTGACCTATCCATCTGGGAGAAATGAGAACAATACTGCTCACTTTTAGCCCAAATATGACACTGATAAATGAAGCGATGAGATTCCATCACACTTCCAACAACCTGGGCTGGGAGCCCCCGCGTGATCCTGGTACCAGCAATTTTCTTCATTCATCTTCATTAGGCAGTCACTTGACCTGCCTCCCAACATCCCTGTCAAATCAGAACCTGGCAGGGGTGGGGGGGTGGGGTGGAAAGGGGTGTGGTACTTTCTAACCATGTAACCTAAATGTGTTCTTCATGATAGGGGAAAAAAAAGAAAAAAACAGATGAGCAGGAAAGGGTGCAAACAATTCCTCTGGAAGCAGAGACATTAAATGTTACTCATGATGAAAAGGGAAACCACAGGATAAATCTGGTCCACAGAGCATCCCTCCTGCCAGTGCATTGCCACGGTGGCAGGGAAGACCTCCAAGTGCGCGAACAAGCACCCCTGAGCCATCAAAAGACAATTACGTATTCAAATGAAGGATGTACGCGGGGCCTTATCACAGATGTAGAAATGCTTTCCATTTCCTTCCTCAATCACAGTTTCAAGTGAGCTGGAACAAGAAAGGAGGACATTCTTACCCTAACACAATGAATGAGCTTCATCACATTAGCAGTTTTACATTACAGTCCCATTATTTTCTATTTCAACGGCATAATAAGAGAGGTGCTGATTTGATTATTTCGTAATAGTGAAAATGAATACCAATGCAATGTAAAATTGCTATTATAACACAAAGATACTAATATGATTCACAAGACCCCCTGGAAATTAGGTTTTATAACTATGATCACAGGGGAAAAATTAGAAAGCCAGTAAGCAACAGAAGGGAATTAGGTGCGCCATACCAGTCTTAGCAATGGAGACAGCTGCTCAGAGGAAGCCAGGCAGCATTTACTACAAAACAGCCTGCAAGAGCCAGTCCTTGCAAATTACCGGAGAGGTACTCTTTTTGTTTTTCTTCATGGTATGTGTTCCAGATACCCATAATGTTAACCAAGGCAGCGTTCGAGTGCAGGATTCCTGCAAGCCTTTCTGATTCCAAAGCAAAACCATCGCTGAGCTGATGCTAGGGAAAAGTAGGAAGCATTTCACTTCTGGAATCTGATTTTTAGGATCAGAACTGTGGCTAAAAATCTACAACGGACAAAATGAGAAGTAAAATGAACTGAGGATTTTGGACAAAGGACCACTGTAACCCTCACCCCAAATAACAAGGATGCTAAACCTTGTTGTGATTATTTCTAAATCATTCTCTGCCCTAGTAGTCAAGTCCAGAAGGCTCTATGCCCACCATCTCAGAATACTCTGAGCTGGCAGAAAAGCACTCATCTGACTCCATGATTCTACCAACCTGAAAACATGTTCTCCCTATGATTTTAATATACACCTGCCTGGACAGGTAGAAGGTGAGTGAAGACGTTGCGGATCAACCTACTGCCCTCGGTACAAGGAGAGGAGGTAGGCCCTTTACAACGGCTCTTCCCAAGGCCGTTCTCCCTCAGGTTCTGAGGGTCCAATCAGAGCTAAGCAAAAACCATGACAAGCATCAGTCTTTGGTCTGAGCCTTAGAGTCACTGGCTACAAAGTGACAACTATGAATTTCTACTTCTGACCCAATGTAACCAGTAATAGATTTATGTTGGCCGAGTTTTCCATCCCTGCAGAGATGGGGTGTTCAAGTACTGGAGAAAAGATTGGTGATCCTGGTTTTCTTCTGCAAATAAGAGATTATGCCAGATGTGGTGGATTAAAAAAACACTTACTAAGGTTTACTTTCCTAAGGAAGTCAGAGAGCATGCTACTTTACCCCTCTGTCTGTACATTTCCTCTTTGTGTTTTGGTACTAATGAGTTAAACTGAAACTCAGGAGTATGTAAACAAAACAAGTATACCTTGCACACATCAGCTCCTCAGAACAAGGTGTAACAAATGCTCTGCTGATGGGTGAGTACTGGTGCTATTTCACCAGCATTTGCTCATATGAACTGATAACATCACATAGGGATGTTTCACAAAGATTTTGGAGAATTGCTTCTCAAGCTGGGTACCATGACAGTATTTCCAAGAGACATGAATGTCGAAATCTATAATCCCACTTGATTTAAAAGACTGATCGCCAAAACCCTCCACTATTATCACTGCATTTTGCTTCCCCACTTCCCTTTCAGAATAATACATCTGCCAATACATCTTAATAATGACAAGTTAGTATTTACTGAGCACCTTCTATATGCTAAGCATTATGCGGATCACTTCCCATTAATCATCTCCCTTATTTTCCAGAACCTTATGAGGCAGAAACTATCATTGTTTGTAAAATCTAAGACACCACTGGCCAGAAGACACGATCCAGCTATGAACATGTGAACAGAGATGTGCCTTAGTCCTGTATACTATTACTATTACATCACCACTGACAGTTAAGGAATACTCCAGAAGGTTAAGTAACTTGTCCACAGTCACAAACAAGAAAGCCTGGACTCAAACTAAGAACTGTTTGATTCTGAATCCTTAGGTCCTCTTTAAAGTACTTTCCCATTATTTGTATTATATCCCTCTACTCAAGATGTTCTTATCAATAGTAACAGTGAGCACGTACACATTGCTTACCATGGGCCTAGTTCTTCACAGCAACCTATGTGACAGCTACGATCACGTTGCCCATTCCATCGAGGACAAGCTCAGGACCCTGGTCAGGGCCATGTGGTGATACAGACAGTGGGCTCCTGAGTCCATGCACTCTGAACCACTGCACCATCTTTCCTAGACCCATGAGTCTCCGTCTCCAACACACACGGGCTTATTTATTTTCAAATTATATACACAGTTACCACCATCCAGCTACATTACGCACATTTCAAAGCATACCAAAAATGAGAATAAAAAAGGATGACAGAAAACACAGAGTAATTAATATTCTCTTCTCCGACCCTAACGTTCGCTCCCTGAGCTCTGTGGCCTATACAAGGCCATGATTTAAACAGGTTCCTTTTAACAACTCTTCCCATCTAGAATGAGCAAAGGAACAATTAAGTCGCCAACAAAGGTTCCCTCTGTCATCTCTCCTGGAGTGTTTACCATCTTACAACTACCCACCTGATGGAAAGAAGCAAGAGAAAAGGGAAAGAGGAGTCAAAGTTTCCTGCAACTTAAACACCCACCAAATAGCACTTGACCCACGTCACTAAGGGAGAAAGCAGTCCCATCTTCCCAGGTGGCCCGGCAAGACAGTGACCCCACACGTTTGCAACTCCATTTTTTTCTACAAGTTCCTTCCAAGCCCACAATAAGACAAACACACATTTCCTGAGCACCTACTACTGGCCAGGCCTGCAGTACCAGGAACACATAAGAGCTACTGCTATTTAGGAACAAGATTTCAAAGTAGGTAAATCTAACGTGGAGGGCCGAGGGGGGGTAAGGATCCATGCCTTTCCATGCTTCAGTTTAATTTCCCTTTCTAAAATTTCTTCCCTTTTATGTTAGCCAGAAAAGTAGTTTCCAGCAAGCAAAGCAGCAATAAATGTCATTCAGGTCAAACCTACAAGAACGGGCCTTCAAGAAAAGGAAAACGTTTCTGATCAAAATGTAAAAGTCCACTCTCAACAAAAAAGCACAGATTGAGAAAACATTTCAATAACAAAGAAGGAAAATTACCATTGATCCAGGCGGCCACGTCTAATAAAAAGAAGGAAAGTTTTTAAGAAAATCATTAACATTGAAGTTCAACCAGATTAATTACATTGTAGTCAGAATGAATTCCAGAAAGTTCTTTCAAATATACTTTTTAAGAAAACTTAGAGCAGAGGAAATATTTATCAATATTACAAATTATTTTTTTAAAGACCAATACAAGAATTTGGTCTGGGAATTTTTAAATGCTGTCAAATAATATTACTTTTTGCATGAAGTACAGTTTTGGCCTGTAGGTATAATCCTAATGCTGATAATAACAATAACAATGCATTTCACATGCTACTTTAAATAAGAGGTCAGCAAATTTTTCTTAAATAGTAAACATTTTAGGCTCTGTGGACCACTCGGGTTCTGTTGCAACTACTGAAACCCTAGTACTAAAGCAACTGCAGAATACAGGACAGTGCATAAATGAAAAAACGTGGCTGTTTATTTACAGAAACCTGCAACCATCCATGGGTCAGTTTGCTGACTCTGGAATAAATTATTATGTGGATTTATTTTTTGTTAGGGTCTTTCTACCATGCAAATCATATTTGTACATTAAAGAAATTTGTAAAGTATAAAAGTGCAGAATGAAGAAAAAGCATTGGTCTATAAGGTCAAACAGGACTGAGTTGCAGAATGGCTGTGTGACTCTGGGCAAGGGACTTACCATCTCTGGGTATGCGTTTCCTTGCAGTATCAAGATGATGACAGAGTCCAGGTCCTCCTAGAGTCACTCACTGTGAGGACCAGACAAGCAAATAAGCATAAAGCACTTGGCACAGTCATGGATGACCTTATCTACCACCTGCCTGACCACAACTATTACTATCAATTCCTTCTAGCCTGTCACGGGTGATACCACAAACACCCAGCACAATGCCAGCCTGAGTGGACACTCACATTGAACAAGCAAATGGAAGGACAAAGGAAAATGGCAGAACTGTACCTTAGTTTCCAAATTAAGAAGTAACCTGAATCTTCTAATGCTCTGCAAGAGAAAGGCATCCGAAAGCAATACTTTATGCTTAAGTTGTATTAATAGGTTTCCTAGAGAAAATTCCACATAATTTGTTTTTTCTCTGACAAAGTATAAGAAATGAAAAGTAAATAAAAGAGAGTTGTTCTTTTAAAACATCATTTGAACCAAAAGATGTGGTTATGGCAACAACGCACACGCTGTAAATTAATCAGTCCCAATACTAAAAATGATCCTGCAAGAACAAATGTGTCATGCAATGGAATCAGCACATCACGTCAGATCGTTTAAACACATACATTCAAAAAATACATCACTCCATATAATATAGACATCAGGCCAAGATCTGCTTTTCCAATGTCTTAAAATATCAAGTAGTCATATTCCAGTATTTATTCTCCAACAGAATCTTCACTTTCACAATCACTACAGCATGAGATGAGATATTTAATAAATAACAGGTCATGATAATCCAGGGATTAAGTAGTTTCTTTTAGCAAAATTGAGCATGAGGGCAGCATATGCCAACCAGCCCTGGTTGTGCAACAGTTTTTGTTGTTGAGAGGATGAAAAGGCTCCATATATTCCTATAAGAAGCTCACACTGTAAAGTGAAGAGAAACGAGATGTCTGTGTACACACGTGTCCACATATGCACAGGGGCCGGAGTGCAAAGTCATGCCTACACTGGCTCCTGCTCACGTGATGACATCTCAAGACAGAGACGGGATGTCAAGGATGGAAGAAATGTGGTTTGTGGATGAGATACAGGAGGCTCCTGGGGACCCACAGCACGAACAAGTGAAGGATCAGTGAGAGACAGGAAAGCAAGGTGGGGCCCCAAGCTTGGCACTGGAGGCGATGTCGGTCCAGTCGAGCAGCAGACCCTGGAGATGTATTAAAGGGAAAGAAACTTTTTTTTTCTTAATGGACACAATACCTTTCTTTAATTAATTTGTTTTTATGTGGTGCTGAGGATCAAAGCCAGTGCCTCACAGGTGCTCAGTAAGGGCTCTACCACTGAGCTACAGCCACAGTCCAAAAGGAGAGAAACTTTTAAGGAAACAAGATGGAAAGATCCATTAAGGAGAGAACGATGTGGGGAAGAAAAGGTTTGCCAGTAAATAGATGGAACTGGGGACTACCATGCTAAGTGAAATAAGCCAATCCCTAAAAGCCAAAGGTCAAATGTTCTCTCTGATATGCAGATGCTGACTCACAATAAGGAGGCAGAGAGGGAGGAGTGGAGGTTGACCAGATTGGATAAGGGAGAATAGGGAGAAGGGAGGGAGGATGGGACTGGGAAAGATAGTAGAATACAAAGACATGACTTTCTTATGTTCATATATGAATACACGAGCTGTGTAGCTCCACATCATGTTTAACCACAAGAATGGGAAGTTATACTCCAAGTACATGATAAGCAAAACGCATTCTACTGTCATGTATAATTAAAAAGAACAAAAGAAAGAAAGAGAAAAGAAAAGGCCTGTCCAGAAATCCCCAAACATTCTCATTTCACTACTCATTTTAGTCAATGATTTGGTTAAAAACCAAAGCTATCAAATGGAATTATTGAGTGATTAATTTGTGCCACCCGTCATTTTGATTTTATTAACCTCTCATTCCAATAAAAATATAATCATCTGGTTAATCCATTTCTTCTGCCGGATTATGTGTTTGCTTGTTTCTTCAGTTATAATAAAACTCTCAATGCCAGCCTCCCAACTAAGCACTAAGCAAATTGATTGACAATCTGGAAGCACAGGAATAATTACAGATTATGCTAGACAAATATAACTAGATTGAGTTTTCATGAAACTAAAGACCAGGATCTTACCACAAAAAAAAAAAAATCACTAACTGCTTTGGTTTCCAGAGAATGGTCTCATGGACCAAGTTCTTTCCAAGAGACTACAAAACAGTCAAAACCACCTTCAACTATGCAATAATTCTATACACAATGAAAATTAAGAATCTCTGAGAGATTCTAAATTTTTATCTAAACCTACCTGAAGGCTCATTTTATTAGCTTAGCCCTGAGTTCAAATCCTACAAAATTACAGTCATTTCAAGAGAAGTAGATCCTAGTTAAACTCAAAGGCTATTTTATATACATCCAAGAATTTCGGAAGCAGTGCAATTAAAACTCTTCTCACACTAAACAATGCACAGTGGGACTCTTGCTCTCAAGTCTCACCAAGATTATGTCGGAAACAGCAAAATGTCCAAGCTCCATGACCCAGGCATACAAAGGTCTAGCTACTAAAAGACAAACATGAAGTCCAAGGTGAAGGAAGAATATGGAACAAGAAGGTAAACAACCTATCACAGGTGAGGAATCAAAACAGCCCAGTAGTGTCCTCGTTTCAACCTAACCCACCAACTCATGGACCACACTGGACTATGGACGGATTGGAGACATTATATAAGCATTGGCAAAGGCCTCATGATTCTTAGTCCTTCCTTAAAGAAAGGGAGTTTCTCCATAATGATAGAATCACACAGTATAAAAACAGTCCCTTAAGTTGCCCATCACAGGCCACAGGGAAAGGGCTAAGAGGACTCTTGGGCTGAGGTGATGGGGGAATTTTTGGGGAGGCCTCCAGTGATGAGCCGTCACCTATAATCATTTCAAAGATTAATGAACAGGATTAAATCACATATTAGTTTTCTCTTCCTTAGAACCCTGGCTCTCCTTATGTGTCCTGCTAAACCCACTTCATCTAAGAAGTGCCAGTGTTGATAATGTAGTACTCAAAGGAGGTCATCGTGGAGACTAATGGCTTTAAGTACCTGAAACACTGATCATAGTCACCCACAGGGATGGTGAATTCTGCTCCAACCACTCAAAGTTTCCACAAAGCAGTCACTCACCCTCCAAGTGAGCGACCTGGCTAACTCACATTTAAAGTGAAAATGTGTGGTACCCCACTTTTCAAACTGGGGTACCTAAGAGTTATATTTTTTAAAGTCTCCAAAGTTACAAAATGAACATAATAGTTTCCAGATGATCCTTTTTACTCAAAGAATGGGGAGAGAGAGGGAGCCATGATTTTTGAATCACAGCAAACATGGAGATGTCATGTAAAAATTAAAAAAAAAAAAACTGCTATAAAAACATAAAAATAGAAGAGTCTTGAAAAATTGCTGCAGGCCAGGAGACTTTGAAAAATATGAGTGTTCCATCTTTTTGGAGATCAGGGTGCTTCTCTGATGAAGTTTTGGAAGGCAGACCTTAAAGGAGTCACTAAGGTCTTCATATCAGCATGTATGCTCAATCATAGGCCCGTGTTTCAGTTGGCTAAATAAGCTACTAGTGAGCAATATTATTTCTAAAAATGTGTAAGGTAAATGATATATGCTCATTATTTTCATATTAATGGAGCAAAGGAGTGCCATGAATAGCCCAAGATACCAGTTAGCCTGGAGGTTATGTATTGGGAACCAAAACACATCAGGGCATTTTTATAGTGTGTCCATAATCTTAGTCACCATTTTACTAGAGTTAATATTCTTTTGTCTATTTTGGTGTTTCCAAATTATATTATCTGAAGATTAAATAATGGCTTCAAATCATTATAGGTGCAAGAAGAATGCCCAGGAAGAAGTGCCAGTAAATCAGATGGCGGAAGACTCCCACGATGAAGCTGTGAAGTCTCATAGCTATAATGACGTTGTGGCTGAGCTTCAGGTATGTACTGAACATGCTTAACACTGGATCAAAAATACTGAGCACTCATGACTAAGTAGTATAAGCAAAGAAATATGCTATCATAGCAGAACTCCTATGAAGTTTCCATTGTATTGAAAAAGTTCCTCACTGATTTAGAGAGTTAATTATACAAATATCTGGAGACATTCTTAGGAAAGCTGGTTTGGGAGCAACGTATAAAACTGATACATTCTGGGTGTAAATTAGTACAACATCTCTGAAAAACAACTCAACACTCCCTAGGTAAGCACATGTCCTAATTTAAGAGAGTGAATCCCGCACTTGTGCATCAGGGTACATACACCAGGATGTTTGCAGGAATGCAAACCATGATAGCCAAACATTGTTGACAACTCAAAGGTCCACTGACAAAAGTGGTCCAGTCATACAACAGAATACTATACAACAGTGAAAAGGAAAGACAGACACATTCACTGATTTACATGAGTAGGACAAAAATAATATTTAAGGGGATAAAACGAGTCTCAAATGAAGATGTACAATATGATTCGACAGAGACAGATACATATGCAGCTGAATAATATATTGTTGAAGAATAAACAAATACATGGTAAAAACTGTAAAGAAAAAAAAAAAAAACAAGGGAATAAAATCGAGGGACATGACTACCTCTGGGGGAAAGGAGGGAGGGAATCACACCTGAAAATAGCACCCAAAAAGATTCAAAATTATTGGTCACTCAGTAAGCCAAGTGTTGGGCAAATGGGTGATCATTTTATTCTTCTTCCTTAAAAATACTGACTATGCTCTTGTATGCAAAACAAGTTTCATAATTTAAATTTTTAAAAAATTTTTTGCAGGTATAGTTACGAAAACAACTCAGGTATACAATGAAGTGAAATAAGGCAAGAGCCCAATTCTCTGGCATACTGACAATCAAAATACAATTGTTAATGATAAAGGGTTTCAAAAAGAAATATGAAAGCATTTCTAGAAATCATGGTGGTTGTGACAGTCTTTCAATCCAGGATAATAAAGTTTAGGAAGCTTCTACTTTGGGTATATTTCTTCCAAGCTGCAAATATGAATAAATGTTTATTTGGAATTATCTCTGTAACTATGCGGGAAGCTAATGTTGCAAGTAAAGCTATTTATATATCATTGGTTTGAACACTTATCTCGTGGCTTCATTACAAAGAACATCTAAAGGATTTTTTTTTCCAAGCTAAGAAAAAAACAGAACTATAATAAGGTATCTTACATTCGTGGGTAAAAATACCCCTTTTAGAGAACATAATATAATTAGTTTCTATTCCAAGTCTGTCAGTATGCACTGTTAACCTCTGACAACTATACACGAACCTTTTAATTAGCATGTTATCTTTGGTGCAATTAATAACTTGTACTTCATGTTACAGGCAAATTAAAGTTTTCCCACTAAAACTAAATTCTTCAGTATAGTTCTAAAAGTGTTTGCCATTTAAATGAAATTTTAACATTCAGACCTCTTGCTCCCAAAACACATAAGCCATTTTTTTTTCCCAAAGCTAGACAGCTTTTCACTATCAACATTCTCTCAAATATTTTACCTAAGACACAGGATCTCATATTAAATTCAATTTCACACTTGCCAATCACACATGCCCACTCACAATTCCTCCAGATGATGCAAGGTTGCCTAATATGTGTGTGTGTGTGTGTGTGTGTAGGTGTGCCCACACAAACACGCACAATGTCTAAATGTGTACAAACACATCAACTGCTGGGTACTGGTTAAAATAAACAGACTTCCAGCATACCACCTTATTGCATATTGACTGTAATGACTGATATCAGCAGCCCTACTAATGTAATTAACTTCTAGATTGGAATTAGCAGTCCAAAGTCTAAGATCCATACCAATGGTTCTCAAACCAGTGCAATGATGGTCAGTCCTGGTGTCTGAGAGATGAGTTGAAAAGGGTCCCTAGTCCTACTCCTCCCAGAAACCAGAGACACCTACTATTTGCAATGGGAGAATAGAGTTTCTAAGTACAAGATCTGCCATGTTCCTCCAATCCCTGGAAACCTGCACGTTCCCTTGTACCTCAAACAATATGTGTTGCATTTCCAAGGGACAGATCAAAGCTATAATAAGTCTGGGTATAAATGATGCTGCTTACAAAGTAAAGGACAAGGTGTTCTATTTGTTTTTCTCCCTCTTTCTTATGGTAAGCATGGGTAATCTCAAAATATTCATGTCAACCAGGTGATTACAATAAAATGATGGATGAGATAAAGATTAAAGAAGAGATAAAAATAAAACACTTAGGCCTAGGATCTTAAAAATATATGTTGAGCAGAAATATATACATGTATATATATATGTATATATATATATATATATAAAAGCATGCATACACATATATACATATATGATATATATATGATAAACTAGAACAAAATACATATGGATTTAGTAATGCTATTAATTCATGACCAAAAATAATTATCTTTTCTAGCTCTTTCCTTGACATGGCCTACCATCATTTCTTCCTTCCAGAAGTTCTTGAATAAAACCATTTAATACAATTCTGGATTCTAATCCTACGCTCTACTAAAGGAATTGAAGAATTCCTGAGAGAATAGCTGGTTCCATGTGTCTGGACAGGAGTGAAATCAGGATCCACTGGGACTTCTTGTGGTTCTAAGAAAATAAAAGGGCTCTCAGGAATGCCCAGAGGTAATGCTGCCAAGACCAAGCAGGAAGTTCAGAGGGTCTCCCCCAACCACAGGTCACGTGGGGACCATCTGGGCACCAAGGTGAGCAGATGAACTGGAATTAACTAGCACAAGCACCTCCTGCAAAAATCTGAGTCTAGGAAGCTCAAATAGGTGTGTTCGCCTCTCTCCTAAATGATAATCCCTGTCCTGTTTTCCTCCCAGTCCCTGCTAAATAGTGGTTCATCTTCAAGACATTTTGACCATGAAAAGAGCAAGGTATTTTTTATTACCATACCCTAAGGAATCAGAACACATTCTAGATAAGATACATAAATACTGGCTCAAGTTAATTTTGTTTCAGCTGAATTAAAGGGATAAAAATTTGCCCCAGAAACAGTTATCAAAGTGTCAAGAGGTTTCTGAAGGAAAAGCTAGGAAGCTAATGGATTGAGTGTTCAACCTGCTGGCAACAAGTCCAACCGATAATACTCTACGACGCAGAACTTTACTCCAAGAACGTTCCAACCAACCTGTGCCTATGTTTTTGTTTACCAAGAGCATCATTACTGTTCAGAGCATCTATTCATGCCACAAATGCCTTATGAATAATTACAGAACAGGTCCTAGTCCATGTGCTTACAGTGCAGCTAGCAATGAAAGAAGCCCTGACCCGTGTCCTGATGGGTGGGGACAGTCTGATGACAGTAAATAAGAACTTCAGATGGAGAAAATAAAGTAAGATGGTAACCTAAAATGATTTGGTGGCTAGGATACTTTTGAAAGGGTAAACAGGAAAGGCTTCCAGTGGAGACGACATTTTTGAGTTGAAACATAAATGAGGAACTGGCCTTACAAAGAACTAGGGAGAGCATTCCGGGCAGAAGAAAGAACAAGTGGAAAAGCCCCGAAGTAGGAATGTGCCTGACAGGGAGGAAGGAAGGAAGTGAGGGAGGAAGGCAGAGGTGGAGGAAAGGAGGCTGGCTTGAGCCAAGTGAAGCCAGCCTCTATTAAGGAGTTGGGTTTGGAGATAAAGGAAAGAGCTGAGGAACGTGGCGTGAGCAAAGTAAGCAAAACGAAAATAAATAAATAATACCATTCTTCACAACCAAGGCTTGATTGATTTTCTTTTTCCAGTGCTAAAATATACGTATGCATGTTGTGTACCATGACAGTGGATCATAAGGAAGGTGTGAACAAACAGCAACTGATTCTCAGGGAGCTTCGACAAAAAGAGGTTGAGGCCCAACACAAAAAGCCGTATGGATCACAACCTTATCTAAAACCATGCTAAGGACACATGCCACAGGGAAGGCTTTCACTCAAGCCCTCTGAGAGCTGTGGCACCATCTTCCAAGCAACAGGTAACCTGTTACCTCTGTGCTGCAAAAACATCTGGTGTTTGGAGCCCTGGAGATGAACAGTACCTCCCCCACAAACGTGAGGGTCTCTCTCGTTTATGCAGTCAATGCACAGAAACCCCTAGCACCAGGTCCACACCTCCCAAATAGCCCTGCAACAGGAATTGTTGCAAGGGTAACGGCGTAAGTTAAATCTACAGAAACTCAGATGAGATGGAAATTGAAAATACACTGGAACCTGAAGTCTCTCATAGTTAAAATGGGATAATATATGCAAAGCTCCTAACAGTACGTACCTTCAATCCTACACAAGCTCAGTCAATGTTAGTTTCCTTTCCAAAATAAAAGTGACATGACGGTTCTGTATTGCTTTACCAAAGTTCTAAAGCTAAAACTTTGCTAAGTAAAAGCAGTGACTCAGAATGGGGATGGAATTGAAAAATCTAAAATATCGAACTTTTTAAATGAGGGAAGTTTATTAGCTTCTGATTCATGAAAATACTTAAGGGATTGTGAAAATTCTTAAAGCTGGACATTTATGATTTAGGCACTTTATATGTTATCCTTTAATAAGAAGGATACATCACATTAAAATATTCACCTACAAGTTTTCAACATTAATCCATCATCCAAGATGTAAGAGGAACACTGAAAGTATGTCTTATTTCCCTGAGAACCTTGGCTTGGAAAAGCTAAAGTTAAACTCTAATTATTTTCTTAGGAAAAATTATTATAAGTTTTGTTTAATAAAAATCACTCACCATTAAAAAAAAAAAACAGAGAGGCAATATATTTTTCCAGGTGTTTTACATACATCAAATCTTATAATGGACATGAGGTCAATATTACTATCTCCTTATATCTTAGGTCTTAGGAAATCATAGTTTAGAAATACTAAATAAAGTAAACAAAGGCACAAAGCCCATAAGTGGCAACTGAGAAGTCAAACATGGGATTATTAGATTCCAAATCCATGCTTCTCCACTCTATCATACCACCATCCAAATATACAAGGTCAACAAATTCCAAATGATTGAGGCCTAAATGGACACTTGTTTAATTAAACACTGCACTTCCTCCCTTGTATTCTGGGTATCACTTCATTGATCAGAAGTCAGTGTCTACACATCTAACTCCACATGGTTGGTTTTAGCAAGAAGGCAGCCGGTACTTAACCACCAAACCATTTGCATAGCACACTTTATTCATCTTTGGAGGAGCCATTTATGAAACAAGGGAAACAGGCACCTGTACTGTTTTCTCAATATGGTGGTAAAACTTAAGAAGTGTTCTTGTGGGTTCAATAGAGCCAGGAACAAAAGGTTTGTGAAGACAGTGTGAGAAAGAACAGAAGACTGGCAGATCAAGAATCTAAGGAGAGGCATTTATATGGGTGGTAGGACTTGGAAGAGGGTCCAAGCCCCAGAAGATGAGAAAGAGAATACAAAAGTTAGCTTTATAAAAGCACCTTGAATCCAAGTTTCAGGGAAACAGAGCTTTAAGGTGTCTTACTTTGTCACATTATCTGATACTTATTAGCAAAGCTCTGAACAAATAAAGAAAGTCAACCGGTAACAGAAAGACATAGCTGTGAAAGTGTGCTAAAAATTTTTAAATGGGGAGACGGGTATCTGTGCCCTTGTCCTTGGTCCTGAATAACTGTGTCTGGTTAGCTGTGAGTTTCCTGATTCTGTTCAAACCCTGCGTTTTTCTTCATTGGAAGAATCCATCTGTAAGAATGTTTTTTTACAATCTGATTTTTTTGAGCTGCAGAACAAATTATGCCATAACTTACGTTAGGTTTGAGTAGTTGACTGCCTGTGCTTTCAATAATTCTATCATGCTTGACATTTACAAATATTTTGTGCTTTTCATCCTCCCCTGATGTTATATGTTAGTTTAAAAATAACAGTCATTATCACTCAATTATTCAGTGATCAAGTGTAACACCAGGTGCAAACAAAAGTTCTGACAACATTAAAACATGCCCTTGTTAGAAGCTTTGCATTTATGGAGCTAAGTGATCATATTACGCTCTCAACTTGAAGCAGGTAAACGAGAAGAATCACATAAGCTGTTTCATTTCTCCTTTTGATTTCCTTTTGGTTTTGGTATTGATGTTCCTACAGGAAACACTGGCTTGCTATTTTCTTCAGTTTCCACCTGCATTAAGCAATATCTAAATTGTTTATTACAGTTACAATATTTTGAACAAATGACTCTAAAGTACCAATAGCACCATCATTTCAAGTTTTTCCCTATTTTTTCTCATTTAAAAAACTAGTGTCAAAAAGATTTGTGTGTGTCAATCTGTATACACACACATTCACAGGCATATAATTCAAATATGCACACACATACACATGCATTCTAAAACAATAAAAGAAAGCTCAAAGAAATCTATCCTATACTACAGAGGTGAAAGTGCATTTTGTAGTCCATCTGGTCTAAGTCTGAGTATTCCAGATGACCTCAAAGGCAAAATAACTTCCAAATTTCATAGATAATCCAACATGGTAATGGATATGATACCTTGGAACATCAGCCAAAGGTTAACATTAAGGCGTTTTGATTAAAAAGCACCTCATTTAATATTTTTATTCAATTTTCTGATTTCACAAACTAGACCTACATAGTCCTATAGATCCAGCTAGTATTGCAAGACAAATAACAATGTTTTCCTCATCCATAAGCAGACATATAAATAAAACTTAATTGCAAAGTAAAGGGAACTGAATTCATCACTTAAATGTATTTTTTGAAATCTGTTTCACTCAACAACAATGAAGGAACAAAGTTGGCAGTAGAACCAACTCTACTTATTTCCTAAGTACAAATAATCAAAGGCATTTAAAAATCTTTTTCATTGTAATTGATACAATCTATTTTACTCACTTCCCAAATTTCTGATAATTTCTCTTTGTACCAATAATGCCCCCACATTACCAAAATGCAGTAAAAGATTTTTTTAAAAAACTAAGTACACATATGCTTACTATAAAGACTTAACAACATGGGGAAAAAGGAACATTTGCGTGCATTGGTGCAATTTAATGGACTTATGAAGAATGAATGTCATAAACATATAGTTCAAGGGCAGGTCAGAAGTAGTAGACTGACTCAAAGAAGCACAAGGAAACTTTGTGCTGGTGGAAATGTTCTGTATTTATTATATGGTTATTCACAAGTGTTCATACTTGTTAAAACTTACCAAAATGCACACTTAAAATTGGCAGATTTTCGTGTAGGTAAATTACATCTCAATATATCTGCCCAACTCCCACAAAAAAAAAAAAAAAAAAAAAATCTCTGATGTACCATGATACCTAAGAATAATGTCTATGGAGTACCCAGCGAGAACATCGTGAACCCCCAAATATGAATCCCAACCCATCCCAATCCAACATTCTCCTATAAACTTTTTCCTATAAACTTTCACACACACACACACACATACATGCACACACAATATGTTAAGAAGTGCAAAAATTCAGTTAAGATATGGGAAAACAGATTTCGCACCCCCTGGTAGAATTGTCACTTACATTCTCGGTCTAATTTAGGGTAGAATTGGGGGAGCTCTGGGAGGGAGGCACGTACCTCGCTTCCTCTAGAGACCACCACTCAAAGGTTCCTTGATTCTCAGACACCTCAGCCTGGCTTCCCTCGACACTCATATTATTTTAACCAAGAAAGAAGGAGGGTGGCCCACCCTCACCCACACCTCTGTCTCTACACTAGAAGGAATTAGGCAGCTTCCCATACTGGAAGGAGAAGAATGCCCTGGGGCAAGCCAAGATGGTTCTGTGCCAAAACAGTCTCCTCTTGTCACACAGAAAAGTCCCTACTCCTTGGAGGTGCCCCATCCTGCCCCAAGGGGGTCTATAAATAGGGGGAAGAGACGAGCATTAATAATG
Source organism: Sciurus carolinensis (assembly GCF_902686445.1). Classification (NCBI taxonomy): domain Eukaryota; kingdom Metazoa; phylum Chordata; class Mammalia; order Rodentia; family Sciuridae; genus Sciurus; species Sciurus carolinensis. The sequence continues at coordinate 30,951,678 of NC_062228.1, read as the reverse complement.
ACCACTGTAACATAATTAAATAATGTATGAAGGATAAAATGTTACAGCCACAAGAGCACTGAAAGAACAGATCAGATGTATCAGACTGACAAAATCAGTGTTGAAAATCCTAACTATCCTCCAGGGTCCCATCCCTCCAAGAAAATAAAAGACATGAGAAGTCTGCAATCTGATCGGATTCAATATCCTAAGGCCACAGCAAAAGTATGTAGATGAACACCAAATTGAGAACAAAACAATATTTTTAAAAACATAAGCTAGTTTAAGAGTATTGAAAACATTTTTTTTTTTTTAAGTCTGTTCTGTAAACTTTCTCCCAAATCTCCCACCAAGAGAGACATGGACGTCTGTTTTCAAATAAATAAATAAATAAGTTTTTTGCCAACAGGATAATGCATGTACTTTGATTTTTATTTAATAAAAAGTAGGACAAAGTTAAAAAAAAAAAAAAAACAGGTGCCTCTACAGATGGACTATGCTAAACACATGTAACACTTCTGATAATTTTGAGTCACCCTCCTCTTGGAATTTAAAACATCCCAAAAAACCCACATTTTCAAACATTGCTAAATATTTGGAATCTAAAAAGATGAGATTCATTATTTTGCACAGTAACACATCTTCAAATATTTTAGGCCAGTTTTGAAGAACTGCAATTGATATCTTTTCCATATATACTTAACCTCCTACAGATTTATTTGATTCTCAATAATTACTATTCTCTGGTAAAAGGCATATGTTATTACAGTACACTGCACTCCCACAAGCTGTCCATTCAGTGTATTTTAATAAATCTCTGCCAGAGCTGTATAAATTTGATCCTGTTTAAATTTAATAAGGATCAGAATATATCAAAGCACAAATACCCATGGGAGAAATAGATATTTTGCATAGTTATTGAATGGCCTATTCAGGGATACAATATGTAAGACCCAGACCATCAACCTTGAATTAAAAAGAGAGATTAATGTGTTCAAAGCCAGCTACTTGTTAAATAACATATGAAATTAGTATTTAATAAAACATCTTCTCTATAGTGCTGCTAATGGTATCAGTCCTAATACAGCTTTAATATCAATATTCTCATACAGAATTCTAATATTTACTAGAATTGTCAGCAACATTTTCCTCAAATATCTACATTTACTTTGATAAAATGCAATACTATATAGGACAGAAATGAAGAATACCTCATAAAAATTTGGAATCAGGAGTCTAAGGTTCACTTGAATAGTACAAATACACAGAGCAATTACTTTGCTTGATGTGTTTCTCACAGAGCACAAACATGAGGATCCATGAAGACCCTTCTCAAACATCCTCTCATCTGGCAGGATATGTTTCTAGTTTGAATCTGATTTCAATGATCATTAATATTCTGTGGTTGGGAAAATCATTTTCATTTTCTTTTTCTACCAAAATTTACATGTAAGTGAAAACACAAAGGACAATGACTGATGAGCTTAGATTTAGAAGCTGGAAGAAGGTACAGAAGGGCAAAATGTCAGGAATCAGGAAATCCTTCCTCGTAGTGAGGATGAATTATAGGGCAACTATTGCCAGGAAGATCAAAGAGGACCAGCATCACTCAAGGCATGTAAAACCAAACTCCTTGAGCCCTCAGAGTCCTGGACAGATGGATGGGCCAAATTGTCTTCTGTTATCTACAAATATTTTGGAGGCTGCAAATTGTTTAAAGCTTGTGAAACCTACATTAGCTCATGATGTTACATTCAAATCGACGCCTCGTTATTCCCAACCACTTTCATCTTATTTAAGCTAGAAATGTAAGGGCTAGTTCATTCATCAAACTGATAAAATACACTGTCATTTGCCCACCAGGATGCATTAGCCAGTCTTACCCAAGGATTAAGTCTTGCTATCGGATAGTTAACTCTAACAAAGCTCTCACCAGTGGGCCTGGCTACCTGAGTGAGATTGCTTCCAGGCCCCCCTCACTAAATCTCCTATGGGCATCTGAGCATTCTCCACCACCTCTGTCTCTTCTGTCACTCTGCTGGATGAGGACGGGAAGAGAATTCTAGCTGAGAAAAAGATGAAAGGGACATGATAGTTGGACAACTAGCCATTTTTCACACTGAGAAGATTGGCTTAGAAATCAGACATTACTTCTTAGCAAAATGTGGCAAAATAGTCATTGGTGCAAATACAATACACAGATGAGCAATGGAAACTGGAATCTGGATGGAGATACCACATGCCCCACAGGTAATAAAAATACATAAAAGGTAGATGCATAATTAGTGCAATAATAATAAATCCTGAAAACCTAGTTCTTGACTGAATGTCTTTGGTTTTCCAACAAAACAGAGCAATGTACTACATTATCATTTTTCTGAGAATTTTTGATTTTAAAAAACCAGGTTTGGCAGCAGGGCTAGCACCTTATCATATGTAAAATATAGTACACTGCTTCCTAAATACAGATGCAACCATTGCCAGGGGCTTAAAGCAAGCAAAAGCTGAAAAATCCTATTAGATGTTATGTTTGTTTTGCTCACATTAATATACTCATCTCAAATAACAACTCTTCCTTCTAGATCAGTGTCTGCCAATTTCAGTTATTTATACACCACCAGCATGGATTTGGTCATTTAAAGTAGGTTCACACTCCTCCCTATCCAAAATCTTGGGGATGGAAGTGTTTTGCATTTAAGAGTTTTTAAGATTTAGAAAAGTAATAAAGGAAGTTGTCCACCTATTGCACAATACCCCTGGCAGATACCTCTGTAGCAAAATTGTCTGAATATTCATACAAAGGGAGATAAAAACAGAACAAATATGGCCTAGCATGATTTCAGGTCAGTCTTTGCTACAAATATATTGTAAATTTACTTTATGAAAAAAAAATTGTCAAGGTATTTAGAATGTTGAAATTATGGATAAAGTATTGTCAACCTTTATTTCTCTTCAATTCAGTCATCCAAACAAAAATAAGTGTGCATTCTTATTAACAAAAGGGAACTTTATATCTAAAGTAGAAAACCAGTATCTCTTGCCACAAATAGAATATAACTATCAAAAGAAATACAGTGAGAGCAAAATGATCTATTTAATTCAAGCAAACTTCTAGCTACAGAAGGGTCTGTAACTGGGTCCTGCAAGCTCTCCCCCAACCTTTCTCCCTCTGTCTCTCAAACTCTGTTAAAAAGGAAGATTAGCAAGTATTGTTAAAGACGTATTGGCACCAAACTGAGATCTTCTCACTGATGCACTAAGAGACTGAAAGGGAAATGGAAGAAAAATGCTTTCTATGCAATTCAATATGGTTTAAAAACACATCTTTGTAACTAAAAATCAAACCACATCCAACCACTGGTAGAAGCCCAGCACCACCGAGGTTCCTCCAGTCCTACACTAGCTCATCCCAGTCCTGCTTTCTCTGCCAGATATTTGGAAACACACAGAGGTCTTCAGTATTCAACTGAAAAAAACTTCAGTGGTATAGGACCACAGGGGTGCAGGAAGTGTTTCATTTTATGTAAAACCCATTTTATGCCTGCTGTGGTTTGTCTCTGCCAAAACTCATGTTGAAATCTGATTGTCAACAGAAAGGTGTTAGGAGTTAGGGCCTCTGAGAGGGGACTAGGTCATGGAGGCTCTTGTGAATGGATTAAGGTCTTGCTTGTGAGATGGAGTTAGCTCTCTCAGAGTGCATTTGTTCTCGCAGGAATGGATTAGTTCTTGCAAAAGAGCCTGTTGTTATAAAGTTGTTATAAAGTTAGCCTGGCACTTCTCACTCTCTGGCTCTTTCTTCCATACAAGCTTGCTGTCCCTCTACATTCCACCATGAGTTGAAGCAGCATGTGGTCCTCATTAGAAGCAGTTGATGAATCTAGGCACCAGAACCACAAGCCAAAATAAATCTCTTTTCTTTATAAATGACCCAGTATCAGGTATTCTGTTATAGCAATGGAAAACAGACTAAGGCAATGCCCATTAATGTTTTGCCTTTGTCTATGGCTACCTGTGCCCATGACAACATTATCCACAGAATATGCAATTATGACTGCAGGGATCTACTGTGAATACCCAGCTCTGGTGGATACACACAACATTTCTCCAGTGGTCCCCAGTCCCTTCAGAAGTCTTGGCAGTAGTACTCAAATTGCAATTTAGAATAGCAGAGTCAGCATCACCTGGGAACTTACCAGAAATGCAAATTCTTGGGCCCCACCCAGAACTACTGACACTCCGGATGTGGGGCTCAGCAACTTGAGTTGAGGTATCCCCTTCAATAATTCTGAGACTCGCTGAAGTTTGAGAAGCCTGAAACACAATCTGTGGAAGCAGCCTGCTATGTTTGAATCAAAGATCCATTTTCTAGTCTGTGACTTGGACAAGTTATTTAATCTTAGTGGCCTCCATTTCCTCATGTGTTCATTGAAATATTCACAGTACTTACCTTATAGAGTGGATGAGGATTAAATTTACTAATACATATAAAGTACTGAGAAGAGTTCCTGGAAATTCTCCCTAAACATTAATAGTATGCCATGTAAGTTACCCAAAACCTGTTCTTCAAGCTATTAAATGATATTTATTTTCTCCAAAGAATATAAATGTTGTTATTAAACATTCTTCATGCAGTGCTCAAAATCCAGGTCCATAGGACTTGTCTCCTAATGAATTGGAAGCCTGGGTCAATTTCAGCAGAGATAGCCAAAGGGCAGCCCGCAGACCATATGTAATCCTTAGGCGGTTTCCAATCAGTACTTGGATTTGAGAAGTTGAAAAACATCACAGAAATCCAAATTTCTGGTTTCCCTTGAAAATTTATGAATTTAGACAAGACTGGGCTGCAACTCCCTAGAGCTGGTGGGCCACAGGAGAGCTGCCAACACCTCCTTCAGGTGGTTCTCTTGCAGGCATGACTCTCAAGCACACACACAGGTATGTCAGCTGTAGCCACAGAGCATCCTCCTGGCACCTTTGACACCTGTCTGTGATCCCTGTCCTCCTGTAATCCCTAATGGCTTCAAGTATGTTCTCTGTGCCAGGGTGACCAGTCATCCCAGTTTGCCAGAATGCAGATCCTTCATGCTAAAACTGGGAGTCCCAGGTAACCTGCAACAAGCTGGTCACGCCTTCTGTGCAGATGGCTCCCAGATCCACAATCCAGACACGCCTCCTGATTGTCTGGTCCCTGTTTACAGCTACCATAGGACACATTCCCTTTGCAAATCCCACTTTTGCCTTAAAACGCACTTTTATTTATCCATTACAACACACTTCATTCATTCATGGAGTATCTCTTCTATAGCAGGCACAGTCTTTGGCTCTGGGGATAAAAACAAGGACCCAAACAGACAAAAAAATTCAAAACTTAAAATTCCCTGCCCTTGGGAGATTGTGTTCTCTCATGGGGGAGACAGGCAATGAAAATGAAACGCTTGGTGATACAAACTGCTTGGAGAAAGTGAAGCGGGAAGATGGACAGAGTATCAGGAAAAGGGAAGAAGACTCAATTGGAGAAGGATGGTCTTGAAGGCCTCCCTCAGAAAGGGATGCTGGAGGAAAGACCCGAAGAAGATAAAAGAGCAAGTCACAAAGTCACAAAAATCTCAGGGAAAAAAAATGGGATTTGAGGCAGAGGGAAAGAAAACAAAGGCCTTGGGGTAAGAGTGTGCCTGCAGTTTCCAAGGAATAGGGAGAAGGTGGACACATGGCAAGAGGGTCGAGCCAGGCCTACAAAAGGCCAAGAAGATAATGTGGTCACCAACTTAAGACTATAGGGGCCTTTATAGGACTGTGGCTTTCACTCTTATTGAACCAGGGAGCCTTTGGAGACCTCTGAGGAGAGAGAGGAGCAACAGACCCTTACTTGACTTATTTTTCTAAAGTAACCATCAGTTTTTACTTTTTATGCAAGTAGCTTAGTTCAAGGAAACTAGAACCACATTTAGCATCACTGGGTCCCCTTGCAGCAAAGACTGACAGAATCAAAACAGTGAAAAGAAAGACCTCAGTTTATCTACAGAGATTTATGACCTGCAGGCTACTATTCTATTTCCACTGGAATATTTGTGTTTATGAACACATTTTGATAAATGGTACTTTTTTTTTCAGTTCATGAAATTTTCAACATAAAAGAACCCTGAATTCCTATTTTGAAATCCATTGCACCATTTTTATTCTGCCTGTATTTTAATATAGCATCAATATTTAACTACTCATTAAATGAAGTGTGACTTTTATAGTGAAAATGTCAGTCTTTGCAGTTCATTAAATTCATTTAAAGTATAGCTGCTTGATATTTTTTTTTCCTGGAAGAATAAAAGGACTATGAATTGAAGGCATAAACTTTAAATTTAAAAGCATGTGTTTTCTTCAAAATTAACATTCAGGATCTGTAACATCATTCATAAGATCGAAGGAACTGTTTGCATTTTCCTGCATTTACTTAGTGACTGTCGTCTTTTATAGAGTGCAGAGCTGTTTATCACAGTTGGATATGACCAGTGGAATGTCACTGTGGACATTAAGATGTCATAAGCTATTATGAATCTCTGGAATTCTGCATGTAGTATTAAAAAAACATTATCTTGAACTATGGCATCAGAAAAAATAAACCCTGGAAGATGTGAAATTTAATAACTCGCTGAATCCAATAGGGCCTAAAAGTGGTCTATTTCAGTTTTAAAAAATAATTCTGATAAGACATTAGACTGCCTGAAAGGAATGGATATATTAAAAATGGAACTTGAGAAAATGCATTCAAATGAATTTTTTAGATGTTTGCAATTCTTTCTTCCTAAAATTACTATGATTTACATGTGTGGAGCAGTAAATGCAAATGATTTCCAATCACCACGGGTACGTGTACACGATTACAAAGTCTCTTAATGAGAATTGGGAAGATTTGGGCATTCACTGAACGAGACATAAAAGGAAATGAACACTTCCATGCCCTCCTTCCCTACAGAGGGCTAAGAAGGGACTCGCTCTTGTTCCAAGCACGTGGTCATTCCTCCTTTTCTTCCTTAACCCAGTCCATCCTTCGCGCCAGCTCCAGCCACCTTCCAAGACAGAAAACTCAGCACCCAGCGGAAGCATGCTAGAGCTTTATCTCGTTTTTTAGAAGAGAAGACCTCACCTCTGCAGCATGACAGGCAAAATCGGAGCTCAGCCCTGCTCCCTGTCTCCTGAGAAGCTCCATTTGCTGCCTTTTCTTGAGTCAGGATGCTGGTTCTTCTTCCTGGCACATTCACCCATATTTTCTTATTCTGTTATGGTAAAACTTCCCAGAAAGTGTCCTGAGTTGGAGCAATAATTAAAAAAAAAAAAAAAAAAATCCTACTTTGTTCTATTTTCACTTCAAAAATATAAAAGGTAAGACGTCTGAATGGGGGTAGGGAGGCAAGAACACTTGTTTTATTGATTTAAAAAAAACAGACCTGGGATGTAGCTACTAAGTGGTAGAGCACTTGTCTAGTATGCAGAGTCCTAGGTTCGATCCCCACTACTGCGAATAAATAAATATTTTCAGGACCTGATCATTTTATTTCATCACATTGCACCTAATCAGGCACAGTAAATAAAATGACTAGAGAATCTTTCCGCTGAACACAAAAGTTGATGATAACTTTGGGGGCAGAGGGCTATCCATGTACGTTCCTTGAGTACAGATGGACTTAGTTCGTGAAGATTTTTCTTTTTATCTTCCTTTTTCCTTTCCTCTTATCCTTTTTTACTGAAACTCTCCCACTAGAAAGGAAATAGAAGAAAACTTATCTGGAGTCCACAGTACCTACCTAAATGATTATAATAACAAAATAACACGATCATATTCTACTTCAGGTACCTGACCACCTGCTAAAAAGTGTGGATTCTGCCATCAGTAACTTCACCTGCTGCACCCAGAGGGAAAACACAAACTTCCTATGAATTTATCTCAAAGGCAATAACTTAAGAAAGGGGCTCTTCTCACACCCCATTCCTCTGCACCATTTAGAAGTTCACAGGAGTGCTGTGCCCATACACAAGCAAGCATGCACACTCTCCAATGCTTTCTAATATCTTTATATTTTGTCCACTTCCTCTATTCCCTGTTATAGGTAATGGCAATAATACTTTATAGAAATCTGCCTAGTGAACCTAAAAGGAAAGGGACTTGAAAAAAAAAAAAGTACATTTCCATGCAAGATGCCTACAATTATTTGTTCCTGTTTTTAAATAGTACATATAATGGTATGCTCATGATGAATTAAATGGATGTTTGTTTTAATATATATCTTTCATAATTGGCTGTTCTGGAACATCCCACATTGTCCAAAGTACTATATTTTTTATAAGAATTCCTCACTGCCTCTAAGACATCCTTCGACATTCCCACCGGCTTAAGTAATTTCATACTTTTCTGCCTAAATTTGTAGTTACCCGAGTTTAATTACCCCAGAACAATCTGGCCATCAATAACCAACTAAAGGAGGATGGCATTTCCCCCCCATAAATCTATTCATCAAGATTCGACCAGGCCTGGAATGTCCAGGGAAAGCTTCAATAATCAGGGTAGAAATGAGTTGCAGAAACTCAAAGAGAACAGAAGAGCCAAGGCAGGAGATTAGGAAGCCAGGAGATGAGGGCTCACTGAATCAAACATTCTTAAGCAGACTTACATACATAATGAATTGGTCAATTCTGTCCAATGTTTCTGAAAGAGATTACCCTTCCAACAAGCCAAATGAGTGTTCAAGGATGGTAGCTCAGATGGATTCCTGAACAAAATAAGTGTTAATCACTTTATCTCCCCCGATCTTTTTTTGTGAAGAAGAGCAACTTTTCATTTCTATAAAGCCTTGAAATCATTGGTTGGCAGGGCATGGGGGGTGGGGGAGGGCTGTTTAGAGGATGCAGACAATGAAGTCCCTGAAAAGGGGGATTTCCTGACAATAAAACCCTGATCAGAGCCAGTGAGAGACACTGTTGTCTTCAGCATCCCCTTTTCCTCCGGGAATTCCAGGCACAGTAGACAGAGAGGGTCACAGTGCCAACTGCAGGGGGAGGAATCTACCAGGTAGACTTTGCAATTAACTTTTGGGGAAACGCTGGACCACCACATTTTCTTGGGATCTGTTCTTTTAAAAGTATTGCTGCAGGCTTTAAGACAGCCTGCCAATTGTTCCCAAACTATGTAATCAGCTTATGAAATCTGTAAGTAAAGAACCCTAAATATTAGCATAAAATCTTGCAACTAGTTATGTGCCAAGGTTTTCCTGCATACTAGGCACAGTACTCGGTTTTGGGGACATGGCGGCAAATGAGGCAGATGTTGGTCACTGCCTCCAGGAAGTCACAGAGTGAAGGGGCCAAATTGCCTATTAAGTTTCAGCACACACCATACTAGACACAGTAGCCACTCTGTGAATATTTAAGGAATGAATGACGTCTGAGTTTGGGGTTCATGTGACTCAAGACTAAAATAAAAATAAATAAATAAAAAATAACTAGCAAATATACCGGAATGACTAAACACATAAAGCCATCATCTTGAGTGTATACACCCAATGTCAGAAGAAATGAGACAAGAAAACCAAATCCTGGTCACCTAGAGTCCTATTTTTATTCTAATATAATCAATGCATAGAACTGGTCGTTGGTGGTGTTGTAACAATTCATTCCAAATACTCTGGGACTGAGTTCAAGCACCCAGCCATATAGGTGGACCCTAACTGAGTCAATTCCCCAGCTGATGGACAATTATTTCCTCTAATGAATACAGACCTGCTCTTTTTGGACCACTATTCTTACACAGTTTTGTAAATTCAAAGGATATTCTTATCAACTCATAGAGATTCCTAAACAAAAGAGCAAGAAGACAAAAGAAAATATTTGGCAGAAGCCAAGACAGGTGTTGATGATTTTAATTGGTCCAGGAAACCTCTTTCTTTGATGATCATCTACTCCCTAGAATGAACTCTGGCTTTCTTTACTATTCTGGGGAATACAGTGATGGAAGATCCTTTTAGCATCTTTAGGCCCTAGAGAAATAACTGCCCTATATTTAGATAAATGCCCTTTGCAACAAAGGAGTAACTTATTCCGGTTAGCCTTTTCTAAATGACAAAATCAGAAAAATTTCCAAAATATTCCTCTAGCAAGGTGGTTCTCAACCAGGAGACATCTGGTAATATCTAGAGACATTTTTGGTTGTCATAACTGGGGGTGCTACTGGCACCTAGTGGGTAGACACCAGGGATACTGCCAAACATCCTTCTATGCACAGGACGACCTCCTACAACAAAGAATTATTAGGCCCCAAATATCAATAATGTCAAGGGTGAAAAGCCCTGCTCAAATCATACATGAAACAAAGAACAGAGTTTCCACCTATCAGTGCTCAAGGTGAAAGTCCTCCCAATTCAGTCCTTCAAGTTCTGGTAAAATAATGGGATACTCTAAGGCAAGATGGTTTTCCCATAGTCTGTGAACAGCAATCTATCCATATGTTAAGACACTGACCTAATCTTAGAATGACAATAATATATTGGAATGATAATGATAATAGCTAACATCAGCAAAATGCTTAGTCAGTGGAGTTACTATCAATATTTACAAAAACTCTATGCTGGAAATACTATTATAATTCTCAAGAAGGTAAGTTTGTTTATCATACACAACAAGCCCATGGAGTAGGGTGTCAATAATCCATAGGCAGTAAGTGCTGTGAGGCAGAACTTATCTGTTTTGCCCACCCCTGTCTCTCCAGCACCACAAAGCAAAATCTCCCTTTTGTAAACCAAGATGCTAAGAATAAGAAGCTCAAGGAACATGCTGGAGATCACAGAGCCACTAAGTGGTAGAACCCTGGTCCCTAGACTCTGTTTCACACCCTGTCAGCCTGCCAAATGCTCAAAATTTGGAGTCACTGAAACACATTGGACCACTCCGAACTAACCTTAGATAAGCAGAACCAACAACAGCCTAAGGAGGAATGAGTTAGGATGCTTTCCAAAGTTACCAAAGTCAAATTTTCCAATATACAGAAAGTTGATGAAACAAAAGTGACCCCCTAGTCAATAGCAAAATACATTTGCATTCTCATGAGTCACTTGATGGCAATCTAAGAGGGTGGCTGGTTTCACAAGAGGTTTTAAAGCTGCTTCTCTCAATTCGAGCAGGACTCATGCAGCAACTGGCAGACTTCATGAAGCCAAGATGGCAGCACTTCCTGAATGGACAAATTCTTTGGGTGAGTTATGAAACTCTTTCTGACCACAAGGGAGCCCACACATGGATCACAGAATGCATGTGTGGACCAGTCAACACTGAACAGTAATAGACCCCTCAATGACAGATTCATCTTAGCACCGTCTTCAGGTAAAATTAAGATGGAGGTCAATTATGTTATGAGATTTACTTTCAAGAATTAATAGTTCTTGACGGGCAAGAGAGTGCAAAAATTAACTTAAAGATTTGAGGAATGCATTGACTTTCCTGTTTTCACCATTTTAATAGATTCTATAATTTTGGAAGGAAATGTAAGAAACAACTTCTAGCAAGTGCTATAAATGGAGAATTGTATCCTACTTATAAAAAAGACCATAAAGAGAAAGGGATAAAAGTTTGTTTTTTAGTTTTACAATATTGACACAGTAGACTAAGTTCTTTTATTTTATGTGAAAATTTCCCTTTCAGAAAGATATAAGTATCCTTGACATTATACAAACATATTCATTATACTCATAAGTACTTCAAGTATTTATTCATAGCCTGTTTTTCTCCACAGGAGGATTGGGGTGACTTTTGAAAGCATATTTATTTTTTTAAAGAGGGGTAATACAAGAATCAAGGCAAAGAAAATGTAAAATAAAGAAAATAATAAAATCTAGATGACCCACACATAGGAGTGCATATCCTACCATCCTGGACAGCTACTAAATGGGTTTCATGTTTGAATTCAATTTCTTGGCAGCCAATGCAAGGAAGAAATGAGAATGACAAGTCTAATAATACCCACAAGATAAGACTAAGTGGATTCTTTTCAGATCTTCCTGTTAGTCTTCTAAGAAGATTCTCGGGAAAATCATCCTAAAAAAGGACACTTTGAGATGAGATGGGCTACATTCTAAGCAGAACAAACAAACAAAAGGTTGTTCATGAAACTACGACTCATGATTCCCCCAGATGCCAAGTGAGTCCTGATGGGTGTGCAATTCAGTAAAGGAAAGAGATCCTGCAAAAGCGAACGTGGAGCAGGGTGGACAAGATGTCACCAGGAGCATTCGGCTCTCAGTCTGGCAGCACCTTCTCATTAAATTAGGTTATCTGGCTGAATGGGTGCATTTTCTTCAGGCCGTTCACCAGAAATACATTCTTTCTTACAACAGATTTTTTAAAGGCAAGCTGGGCAGCAGAAACTTCAAGATCATTATTTCCATTATTTCTGATAAGAAACCGAAGGACAAAAATTCTGTGTCAACAATTTATGCATGATGGCAAAATTTATCATCCGCAAATAAATTTGCCAGAAAGTTGAATGCTAAGGTAAGGGTTGTGCCACAATGGTACATTTTGGTTAGTGACCACAATCAAACAATGAGGTGTTATCTGTTGTCAGATGGATCCATTAAGTTTAAATTGGCCTGGGTTTTAAAATTAGACCCTTCTATCTTGCCTCTCTATTACTAGATGCTGGGTTTTGTCCTTCATCCTTATATAAGATTCTTCCCATCCCTCCCATCCATCATTCTCTCCTGGTCTTCTGTTATCACTATCCTTAGTTTTTAAGCCCAGTAGAATTCCTTCAACTTGACTTGGTGTCCCTTTACTTGGTTTCTACCTTGGTCGTTCACAAATTCCACCCTCACACGCATGCAGGCTTAAGAAACACAGAAGAAGGGAAAGGCTACCTTCCACCTGCAATCTTGCACTTGCTTCATTGCACTTGATGCATTTTCAAAGTGTCTGAACTATAAAGAGAATCTCAGATGATCAAAGCTGTATAGTCCTAACTACAATGTTTTCTAGGACTGTAAGACTAAGACAAGCCATAAAAAAAGGAATACCTAGCAAACGATTTTACTCCACTGACAATTAGAAACCTGTTAAGCCAAAACCAGGATTGGAAAAAATGTTTTAAAAATCAGTAATGCAGCCCAGCACAGTGGCTGGTGCACGCCTGGAATCCCAGCAACTCGGGGGACTGAGGCAGGAGGATCACAAGTTCCAGGTCAGCCTCATCATCAACTGTGGGAGACCCTGTCTGAAAATAAAAAATAAAACAGATTGGAGATGTAGTTCAGTGGTAGAGTACCCTTGGGTTCAATCTCCAGTAATGGAAAAAAAAAAAAAAAAAAAAAACTAATGTACACAGAGCAAGGATATTATGCCACCAAGAAAAGTTATTTATTGTGAATAATGAACCTTGGAAGCAGAAGAAAAATAACTATTTGAAATTAATATTTTCAAAAACAAATAGTATGTCTAAGAACAGGTACAAAAAATAAAGGTAGGAGAGCGAGCGCAGAAGACAAGAAGAGTACAATGGATGGAAGAGATCTAGAAGATTCTTAAGCAAATCCTAGTTTGTGACACCGAGCAGAACTCAAGCATTTAAGAAAATTCACCAACTGTTCACTAAGGAATTTTGCTTTTCCTTAATGTGGCAAGTTTGACACCAGATATGAAGGGTCTTCAACGTCAAGTTGAAGATACAGCAATTTACCCAGGAGGCCACTGCTCCCGGTATCTATTATGTATACTAGATTAATTTAAGTGGTATACAAATACGCCTTTTAAAAAATTAATAATCGTGCATTTATTTTATGGGTGATTTTTGTACACTAAAGCAATACCGGGCTGCCCTATGCAATAGGAATGTCAAATTTGAAAGTGGATCAATATAAAAAAAATTGTAAATAAACAAAACGAAGGTGGCAGCTGAGAAAGCTCCGCGATAAACAACGACAAGCCTCGGAGGTGATTTTAGGAGGAGAATGCCCGCTTAGAATGACGTCCTCGGAATCACACCAAAAGTGGAACCTGGATGCAACTGGAGGTGAGAAAAATTTAGAGTAGGGAAAGGAGACGAGGAAAAAGATGACCCCAGGGTTTAAAGCAGTACCTGGCTTACAAAAGGCACTCCACACTTGTGTGGACTAGACTCCTGACAGCAAAAAGGAGGCAGAGAGAACAAGATCCCTTGAAGGAAAAAGGAAGGAGACATGAAGACTCACCAAGGAACCAAAAGAAGCCAAGAAAGCAACGCTGGACTGGGGAGATAGCTCAGGTGGTAGAGTGCTTGCCTCACAAGCACGAGGCCCTGGGTTCGATCCTCAGCACCGCAAAATAAATAAATAAATAAAAGCAAATTTAATTTTGAGAGTTTGCACCTGTAAATTGGTGGTGGCATCTGTAAACCTGAAGGGGAGTTTGGGGTGGGAGTGACATGTCGTGACATATGGCTCATGCTAGATGTGAACTGATGACAATCCCAGCAGTGGCGACGGCCTACGGAGGTGCCGTGCGGGAGACTAGAAAGGTGAGAGATGACCGTTTTTTCCATCAAAATTGAGAAAGGGCCACCATTCTTCTGCCTTTCTGTAGCCAAGCCCCTTTGCAAGGTAACTTGGCTTGTCCTTCCATCAGAAAATAGAGTTTCCTCTCCCCTTGAATCTGGGCTGGCCTGGGGGCTTGCTTTGACCAAGAGACTGTGGTAGAAGGAAAAGGGTGACATTTCTGGGTCTGAGCTCCAGGACCCTGATATCTCTGCACCTTCCCAGAGCAAGCCCAGGATGGCGGGCAGGAGGTGAGGAACCACAGGCCAGAGAAACGGGGCCCCTGCTGGCCAGCAGCCTCCACCCTCCTGGCCACCCAGTAGCTGACTGCACACACCTCAGAGAATCCAGAGGAGAATAACTGCCCCACTGCATCCAGCCTAAACTGCTGGCTTGCACGATTACAAGCAAAACGTTTTAAGTCACAAAATTTAGAGGTGATTTATTACACAGTCATAGACAACTAATACAAACTCCAGAAAGGGAACAGCTAATGGCACAGAACAAATAAAAAAGGAAAAAAGGAGAGAGCAGGAAGCAGAGGTCAAAAGAGCAAGACGTCAAGCTCTAGAAGGAGACTTCCAGTCCCTGGGAAGAGGAGGGAAAGCAGCAGAGAAGATGGCACAGCAAAAGCAACCAGAAGCATCCAGATGGACTAAATTAGGGAACCAAGACCATAGACACAGGGGGACACAGAGGGACCCGGGTAGGGGTAGGAAATTACAGAGTCGTCAGAAAAGAGATGACCCCAGGGTTTAAAGCGGTACCTGTCCTACAACAGGCACTCCACACTCGTGCATGAGTGAATGAAGTTTAATGTGACAAGGACAGCTCATCTGAGGAGCTCAGAGACAGTTCCAGCCACACTAGGGGAAGAGAAGTGGTCTACAGGATGTAAAGGTGGTCAGGGTGGGAAAGACACAGGACTTGTCTGAAAAACTGTTCAAAGAGACCATGTTAAAGAGGTGTCCACAGCTGGGCAAGTGTCAGGGTAGATGGTCCTTTCTCTAGGACTCTATAGCTAGAGAGGTGGCCACATGAGCTCCCTGGGGACCTGTCAGCAATCCCAGCTCTTGGGCTCACCCCAGACCTATGTGCATGTCACCATGTCCCCCGGAGGTTGGTAAGCACACCCAAGTTTGAGAAACACTCTGCTCTAGAAGGTACAGGAAGAGAAGCACCTTTCATGACATCTGGGGAAAGCCATTCTGCTCTGAATTCCTTTCCAAGACAGATAAAATCAAAGACCACGTCTCAGTTTGGTGCTAACACATCTTCAACGCCTCCCTGACACTTGCAAATCTTCCCTTTCAACAAACACAGAACAGAGCCTCAGGCAAGCAAGGTCTCCAGTGAGATTTCAAAAACACTGTTTACTCCCCTGGGTTTACCTTTAGGATTTTTTTTTTCCCCTGTATGTGGAAAGCCATGGGATTTTCCATTTGTGGTAGTCTTAATTTTACATTAATTTAAGGGAAAAACTGAAATAAATGAACATAGGAAGCATTTTATGTGGATGAAATGAAATGAAGCAAATGGGACAAGAGAGGTAGCACTTTAACTCTACAGTGGAGATCAGAAGACATCAGAACAGCAGGAACAGGAATTTTTATTTTTTTCTTTTCTTTCTTTTCTTTTTTTTTTTTTTTTTTTTTTTTTTTTTTTTTTTTTTTTGATACTGGGGGTTGAACCCAGGGGCGCTTTACCACTGAGTTACATCCCCAGCCCTTGTTAATTTGAGATAGGGTGTCACTAAGTTGCTGAGGCTGACCTCCAAACCGGAATCCTCCTGCCTCAGCCTCCCAAGTTGCTGGGATTACAGGTAGGCACCACTGCACCAGCTAAGGAACAGGAACATTTGAAAGCAGAAAGGCACAAGCCTGGGAAGGTGGGTACTGTCTGCAGAACCAAGAACATCCAAGAGTCAGGAAGGGATACACAATATTGTTGGAAGGATTTATTCCGAAGAGTAGAGCTGTTCTCCGTCTGGTCTGGAACAGAGACCTAGACAAGTGAGAAGGATGACTGAGATTCATGGCAGATAATATCAAATTCCTCCAGAAGTCCATGAGGAACAAGGGGAGGGCTGGTTGGCCTGAGATGTGAAGAAAGTGGCAAAAACTTGAAGGAGTCATTGTGGAGGATGCCCAGGAGAATAAATGGATGAACACAGGACTATGCAGCCAGGGCCCAGGGCAGACAGCACCAAGTTCAGCTGCCCTTAAGTGGAGAACTGAAGGATACGAAATACACAGCAAGAGGAAAGGAGAGAGAGGAGGTTGGGTAGGGGCCAGAGCAGCCAGCATGTTCTCATGGTCAAGGTTCCATAAAGAATCAAGGGCTAACCAAAGGGGCCAGTGGACTATGTGAGGCAAAGGGACATAAAGGACCCAAGGTTCCTAGTGAAGAAGATTCTCAGTGGACAGTGGACATGAGGCTTCAGGGGTAAATTGGGTTTGATCAAAAATTTTCAAAATATCTAAAGAAACATTGCTGAAACTTTGTCACCAATAGTTAAGACTTGAGGAAAAAAACGCTATAAAAATTCAAGATGAGTTTTGAAAAGAGAAATGTGGGCCTAAAATATAGGTATTCAATTAAAATTAGGGCATAATGATTTGCAGTTTCTACAAAGAACATAAATCCTGGGTATTTTAAGCCTACCCAAAATAAAATCCCAAAACTGAAGAAAGGACTAAAAAGATATCAAACTTATTACAGTGCATCTTTCTCAACAAAGGAAGATCTTCCAAGAAGCAAACGAAAGAAAAAAAACATTAAAACTTTACAGAGGGCTGGGGAGATAGCTCAGTCGGTAGAGTGTTTGCCTTGCAAGCCCAAAGCCCTGGGTTCGATCCCCAGCACTGCCAAAAAAAAAAAAAAAAACTTTACAGAAAAAAATAGACCACTGTGATTTGTATACAAAAATCAGAAACTTGGAGATACCCAGGAAGGGTTTCTTGGACCTCACCTATCACTCCCCACCCCCACTAGACTATCAGTTGTCCATTCCTATGGCTCACTCCCTCCACAGTAATGGCGTCTGTAACTGGGCACGTGGCCAGGGGCACCACAGAATTCATTTCCTTCGAGCCTAGGAGTCACAGGTGCAGCTCTGTGACTCAGTCTGACCAGTGAGATATTAACAAAGTGTCATGTGGCACCTTCAAGAACCTTCCCTTTACCTTAGACACCTCCCTCCTTCTTGCTGGATGGACCACAGACAACTGGAGCTCAGTCCTGAACCATAAGGACAAAAGCCACAGGATAGTTACAGGCACCATGACTCCCCAATCTCTCGGAAACCCTATAGCAGCCCTGGATCACTTCCCTCTAGACTTGGCTAAGGAAAAGAGAAACAAACATCTACATCATTTAGGCATTGCTATTCAAAAGTTTGCTTTTTTCTCCCTTTCTTGGATCAAACTCAGTCACTCTGAAAACTTCTTTACTTGTTTGTCTCTACTTGTGTTCCTCTCTCACTCCTTCTTAGGCAAGAGCCACCCTGACGCCAACTTCACACCCGTTACTCTATTCGGGGGCTACCAACACATGAAATACTGATACAAAAATCCAAAATAAAAGTCTACCTTAAAAGCCTTGAAAAGGGATCCTTAAAAACAGGACAAGTGACTTTTCACAGCTCCTTTCCCCTACATTGCCTTGAAATTTCTGACACATGGTTGGATCCAACCAGTTTATGCAAAGATTAACTTAAGATCAGATCTTCTGCTCTATGATTTTTTTTTTTTTTTTTTTTTTTTTTTTTGGTGCTGGGGATCAAACCCAGCCTCTACCAACTGAGCTATATCCCCAGCCCCTCTATGATGTTTTTATTCATCTCTTTTTCACTCTTCATCACGTTTTCTTCTGTGTACCAAGCACCGCCCCGGATATCTGTCCCTTGGTCCTCAAAGTAGGCCTAGACCTCACCCTCATCAATATACTCCAGTGCAAAGAGATGGCGCAGCAGCCTGTGGTGGAACAAATGAAACCCTGAATTGGGGACACATGCCATGAATAAGAAATGGGGGTAGGGAAGTGGTAACTGGAGGCAGGGGAAAAGGATATTTTAGAGATTGAGATATTTTTAAATAGTGAGGCCAAACCTGAAGGAGATATTTAGGCTGAGACCTTACTGCTGAGGAAACAGCAGCCAAGTGAAGATCTCTGGAGAAAAGGTTTCAGACAGGGTGACAGCAAGTGCACAAGGATGGGATAATGGCTGGAGTGGTCAAGATACACAGAGCAAGAACGGGGGGAGGCCTTAAGAAATGAGACGGAAGACAGCAAGGCGGGCATAGACCTTGAACCTGTCAATCAAGGTCCACACCCATGCATTCCTCTCTCCTTCCCTCCCTCTCACTCCTTCCCTTACATCTTTTCTATATAATAGTACAGGATATACATACTTCACATATATATACATAAATCTTCAGCAATCTTTCCTCCCTATTATCTCCAAGAAGTGGTTTCCAGCCTACAATCAAAGGCTAACTCCCTTCACCTACAGTCTTCATTCCCACATCAGGCGACCATCCAATCCATTATTCAGTACCCATCCCTTCCCCCTCATCTCTCCCTCAAATATTTTCAAATAGTTTTGAAAATATCTTCTCATAAGCTCCCCCTTCAAAATGCCATCCTCTACCTGCCTACCTACAAACACACAGACACACACACACACACACACACACACACATAAAGGTACTGAAACACTATAACACACACAGACTTTACTATAGTACCTACTAAGAAAAATCTTGGCTCTTTGGTCAAACATTCTAGTGCCTACACAATTTGATCTCACCAACCATACCTCTCACCATGGGAACACAAAAATTCACCTCCACAGATTATTCCATAGACCACCCTGCTGAGGACTCTAAATGAACTTCTATTCAGATGTTATGCTCACAGCAAATCCTGTCTAGAATTCCCTCTCACTCTCTCCTCTAAATATCCTTATATTTCCTATTTGTCCAAGCCTGACAGTCCCCAAGAGCTCTTGTTCCTGACAGCACATCCCTCCATGATCTTCTTCCTCATCCCATCTGCTCATGGGAAACTTTTACTTCCACCATCATCAGATTCAGGCTAAAACACCTCTCTTATATACACATATTTACACACACATGCACACATGCATACATATCTGCTCCCCAGTCAAGGTAGAGGTCTCTTGAAGGTAGACCACATCTAATCTCAGCCTCAACAAGAAGCTCATTCCTATCATAATAAAATATCTGCATTAAATAAGCACAAGCTACTTCTGGTTTCCATAAAGAATAAGAATAATTATGCATAGTGCAAATCCTCAGATATCTTCAAAATCATCAAATTTCATTCAGGTGTGGTGCTGCAAACCTATAATCCCAACGACTTGGGAGGGTGAGGCAGGAAGATCACAAGTTCAATACCAGCCTCAGCAACTTAGTGAAACTCTTAGTGAGACCCTGTCTTGAGATAAAATAAATAAATAAATAACAAGAACTGAGGATGTAGCTCAGTGGTAAATCATCCGTGGGTTCAGTTCTCAGTACCAAAAAAAAAAAAAAAAAAAAAAAAAAAATCATCAAGCTTCAGTGGAAAGAACAGTTTTAAATGGACATTTTTCCCTACCCAGTACCTACTTTTGTGACTGAAGGCAGTACCAACTTTGTTTCCTAGAGCAGCCCACATGGTTTCCTAGAGAATGACAGTATCAACTCCCCTCCTGAGATGCCCACAGGACTGAGGGGCCTGGACATGGGACCAAGTCTATCCAATGGAACTTGATGTAGAGAAGTTGAAACAAGCAAGAAAGAAGTTCTCCCCCTGGGGAGCTGAGCTGTGTGAATGTGACCTGGAGCAGCTGCTGGACATCTTCCCACCACCTGAGGTCAGTCTTGCTGACAAAGAAGCCGAAGAGATGTAAGCAGAGGTGATACAGAAAGTCTTACAACATCCTCTGAGACCCTGGATCTCGCTATGCCTGAAACAAAACTTGTAATCCCTGTTGTATTTAATTCAGTTGGGTGACATTTTCTCATTTGCAACCAAAAGCAATTTTAACTATCCAACTATTTTAACCACTTCTCCATTAAGCTCTCTCACTATAATTTTTTTAAATAAGCCAATTAGTAAATGCTGAAGAGATAGACATTAAGGAACTCTAAAACAAATCTACCATATTTTTTAACTATTCAAATATTCCTAGATTTAACTCATCCTTTTATCAAGAAAATCAATTTCCAACCAAGCAAACATATTTCCCTAAAGTTTTCAAGTCAGGTTGGCAATTTGGATTTCCATTTCCTATACCTAGGAGATTTTTTTTAAAGAAACTGTAGAACTTTTATTATTCCACAGTAAATCCCTTGCTCATTACAAATCAACTGTAGAAACTGCTGGAAAACCTCACAGTATGGTACCATAACTTATACTACATCAATTTTAAACAAATTTAAAAATTCACTCCCCTCATCATTATCTTTAACATAATCCTTCCACATAAGCAATTTGGTCACTGTAGATAAGGCCACATAAAACTTGCCACATTTGGAATAGAAGGGCCAAGCTCAAAATCCACACCTCCAAAAGAAGGAGTCTATATTACTCAAAGATGTGTTTAGGGTAAAATCCAAATGCCTTTTGATAATGGCCAATTTATTTGACTTATGGATTATCAAGACACCCAAATTATTCTTTTATAAACAAAGCAAAATTAAGATTAAAAATAGAACGCTACTCATACAAGAAGGAACATTTTCCAGGGGCTGATATGCTTCCCAAAAGCATGGAACATATTTAAGAGAACATGGCATCCTGGGGAAGATTAAGGACACAAACCCAGGAAACAAAGAAAATGAAATGATCTACCTCAAGAGGAGGAGATAAAACCTGTCAGAAGCTCATACAGACCTTGACAAAAAGCCTCTACTTCTGTATTTGGAACAGGGTTTTAAGTGACCTGAATCTACATTCAAAACATATTTAAATTTGCAAGCATACTTAGCAAAAATCCTATCCCTCCTTATTAGCCACACTTGAAACAGATTCTCTAAGATATTTTGACATAAATAACATCTCACAAAATCCAATTTAAAATTCACCTCTAACATAAAGAACAAAAAAATTAAATATTCTCATTCATAAGTGGCTAACACGGTTTTTAATTGTTATTGCAAATTCTGCATCATTCCCATTTAGTTATTACCATTTAATAATGTTTCCTGGGCTGGGGATGTAGCTCAGTGGTAGATAACCTGCCTAGTGCAAAACGTCCTGGGTTCAATTCCCAGCACAGCAAAAAGGAATGTTTCTTCCAAATAACTATTAAGAGAATAAGCTGGTATCAAATGTAAACAAACATATACAGGTACACTTCTTTTTTATACCACTGTTTTAACAGTGCAGTAGAATTTCCAAATAATCTGAGTTCCATATGTAATATTACCTCCTAAATTATCACTTCACTAACTGGGGAGTTGATTTAGCATCGCCTACCAACCCTCAAGACCAAGGATGTTCCTTGAACTCATTTCCTTACTCTGAAAGGACAAAAGTCCATTTCCATCACATTACTGCATACAGGAAGACCAACTATGATTCCTCCTCCCTGACCTCTCTCTTGAAACTAACCCAGTACCTGTCTCTCTGGAAATATTCCACCAAAATATCCAAAGTCAGCTTTATCTCTCCTTCCAAACCGGCCTCTTGTCTAATCTCTGTTTCCACTCAAGGTCTTACCATTCATCTAGGACCCGAGCTGAAACACCCTAATCATCTCCATCTCCTTTCTCCCTTCCCAAGTCAGAGATGTCTTATCGAGTGCTTTCCTCTCCCTTGCAGCCACATTCACCCCTTCTTGTTCAAATCCTTCTCATACTTCACTCAATGGGGTAATGACCTCCTAGGTAGTCTCCCTAGCTCTGGTGGGGCTCTATACCAATTCAGTCAAAAGGTCAGATCCATCTTTACAAAGTACAACTTGTACCCAAACCACTGGCCCATCAACAATTCTTCAAATGCACATAGCCGCGAGCACTGCTGGTTGTCTTCTCAACAGCCTTCTTCTTGCAAACAGAGCATAACACTTACTATGCTCATGTGCAAGGCTCAACCCCAGGGGATGACATGGGATGGGTCTAAACCCATCAGAGCAATCTCCTTCTTCTTTACCAATGTGAGTGTCCTAGGGTGGTCACACGACCCTCTTCTGATCAATAAGAGAGAGTCTGATGGGAAAGCTGTTGCTTCTTGATAAGAGATGCAGGAGGGAAATGTGCTCTTGGCGACCACTGCCCCTACCACCACTGCACTGTTCCTGTTTCATGCGCTATCAGGTTAGGAGGTGATGCCAGCTTAGTAGCCAACTTGCAACTGGTTTCAGAAAGTGCCCAAACTCCAAGGTTGGGAGAATAAAGAGATCAGAGGGATCTATATGATGGAACCATTCAAAAAGCCTGAGATGGCCTACCTGGAGACTTTGTAAGTAAACAATGTCTTTAGTTTACATCACTCTGTTGGGTTCTCTGTTATCTGCAACCCAAGGCATTCTAACCTGTAAACACACAAAAAGCAAACTCTGCCTTACCACAGAAGGCCCTGTGCACTACACTACTCCGAACATAGTCTCCAGTCCCACACCAGCAGCATCTCCTGGGAGCCCCACCCCAGACTCATGAATTGGAATCTCTAGGAGTAAAGTCCAAAAGTCTGCATTATAACAAGCTCTCCAGGTGGTTCTTGTAGATGATGAAGTTTGAGATACAACTCCATAAAATGATCACATATTACTACCCACAAAGCACACTTGGACTGTAATTTCTCCAGTGACAGTAACCTCCTTTCACTAGGTTTCAGCATCACCTTTGGTTTGCTTAATTTGATCTCTTCTTAATCAAAGTTTTCAAACGCAAAGGTTCCCAGGACCTGAGAGGAACACAGAGGCTGAGCAGGAGAAGAGGAAGTAGTGATTGTGATGAACCACAGTTTGCATGCCCATCTGAAGGACTCCCAGCAGATGTCGCCACCCAGGGATGCAGGTTCACTTTTTCCAAATTTACAATTAATTGGGAAAAAAAGCTGGAATCCAGACTTATACACAAAGATTTTTAGACACAGACAACTAATTGGGCTTTTAAAAAATACTTTAAAATTAAACACAACAAGTCCTCAAGCAGATCCAGCATCCAGTTGAGATTGTGGCCTGAAAGAGCTGAGTCTTGAAATATCAACACACACTTTGAACACTGGGACCACATACACTCATTGCCTCCATCTAATGTGACTAAAATTAATTTTTTTTTTTTTTGCTAACTATATGCTTGTCTCTAGTGCACACAGAGTTTTCATCAACATTCCACTCCCTGGAGGGGCCAATTGGGGGTTTGTAGATCTCCAGTTAATGGCAACAGATCCATTTTACCTATCAATCACAACGGACCAGACTGCAAGATTCTCAAAGGCCTACAAAAATTTTCAAATATGAAGAAGAAAATGAATGAGGCAAGCAGCGCCAAAAGAACTACAATATGAAAATGAATAAATACAAAATCAATGTCTACAAATTGTAAACATAAGTCAGCTGATCAACTTAGATACGGTGTCGTATCATATCATGTTAAAAGTAGGATACAGGTGTATTTCCATGTTTGATATGGAGGTGAGCCCAGATCCATAGTGGTTAGTTCCTTCCAAAACTTCTAGAAGTACCTGAGTATTAACCTGAAACCAACCAATCTGCCATAAGTCTAGTCTTCTTTATAGCTATCACAAATTTCTTTACCCAGGTCTACTCCATTCACTCAACTGTCCAGAGTTGGATGTAGAACTGCCCACAGAGTTGAACATAAACCACAAATGACTTATAAAAACATTTTTGAATCCTCATCTGCATATAAATTTGTCTAAGACAAAAGTTGCAAAGAAGTAGCACAAAAGCATGTTTTAAGGGTCCCATGTAAAGATTTTAATTATATGTTTATATACTGCCAACATTTAAAATTTGGGAAGTTCATATTTAAAAAATCCAGATTACCATTCTCTTGAAAAGAAAAATTGGAAAATCTGGAAATAGTGGGCCCAAATGGCAACAATCTACTAATGACAAGGCCACCCTTTAAGTGTGACATGTTCTCCACTTGGCCACAAACTCTATCCTCATGTAGGTTAACTGGATGTCCTTACAGACATTTGAGTGTAAGATCCCTGGTCTAAGATCTTTAGAGAAACCTTATTTCTCTTCCATAACATGGCTTCAATATCTTGTATGGAAGGATATGGAAATCTCTCAATCTGTTCTCAAAATTTAACGTCTCCAGAAATGAGGCAATTAATTCTCATGCTAGTTTAAGATATCAGTCTAAGGTTCCATCGAATTCCTCAAAGTATTCTCAATTTGAATCATGATCCCCAGGAAAAGAGACAAATAACACATTATCTTTCAGTTTCTCTTTCTCTTCAAACTAACCCAGGTAGAGACCCAATAAGGTGGAGTCAATGTGCTAACATTGGAATGTCTTAATTTAATCAGAGTGATCAATAAATAATACATATAATAAGTATAAGGGAAGATTTAGACTGAATAAAAACAAAATAGAACTAATTATCATTAAAGACAAGAAGACAACAGCCATATTTGGAAGGGAAAAAAGAAAACCTCAAAAAATATGCAGAAAAAGCTAGTAGAATTTAGTCCAAGTTCATTATTAACGTATAGTACAATTTTACCTCATCTATACCCGCATTCAAAACACAATCTCATTTTGGGGTAGCAGACTTACGACAACTGTATGCTAATTGATACTTTACATATGATTTTCTTACTGGTGAGAAAATTAACTGGACCCAGGGAAAGAAATTCCATATACATTGTCAATGGGTCACCAATGCACTTGAATCACATAATAAGGACTTTTGTTAACATATAGACTTTAGTTTAATTTGTTAGCCACACCACAGAAAGAAATGTTCAAATAGTAGATTTTCCACTTGAAATTAAAATGGAAATTAGCCCTTAGAAAATAGAGATGACTTTAAGTTTCTACATCAGTGGCTGGTTCATGAATTATTAACTGATTTTAATGATCCTGGCTATATTTTATTTGAAGTTATTCTCCTACTTGCAATGACTTTTGAACCCTCAAAACTCTTTTATCCATTCTCCATAGACAGAGTACACTTTCATGAGCACTGACATTTAAAAAGGATCCATATACTCAGAATGTAAAGATAATACACTCACATATAATTTATACAAAGGACTCTGGTCATTTGTTAAAGAGAGAAATGAATGGAACCCTATTATTCACGGTTTGTAAATAAATTTAAAGATAAGCGCTAACTTTTCACTTGTTACGCCTGGAGCCCAGAGTTCTGTGTTCTTTCTAAAGTTTCCCAGACAGTCGTTAAAACAAGAAAGGGCAAAAACATACTTTTGTGAAATCCATCATTTCCCGTCCAGAAAGATAATGCAAGTCATTTAAAGTTGTCTTAAGAGATTAATAATTACAGGTATTTTCATATAAAATAAACACATGTCTTTGTGTGCTAGGTTTTACATTTTCAGTATAAACCTCACTAAGCAGTACCACTTCAGACACATAAGTTAGCTGTGAAAGAAAATGCTATAAACCTTTAATTAGCACTTGCTGTTTTATATAAAGTTAACATTTCCTCTTCCTCATTCGAAAAAAATTACAGTAAATAAAATTGGGGTTTCTATTTCTGAAATAAAGAGTAGGAAAACAGTATTGTGGCTTAACATAAGGAATGCTTTATTTCAAGGATTGTAATATATTTTTACCTGTAAGCAAATGGAAACGCCCCTTAGAATATGTACAATTCGATTCCTCCCAATATTAAGTGCTGTACCTAACTTTCACAAGTTGGGTACTACAGCACTTAACATGATCAGATTGCTGATTACTAAGACAGCAGGTTATTTCGGGAATATAGCTCGATTAAGATGACAGCAAACCAGCTTGTATCCACACTCCTGAAGTTGAACAAGCATTCCCATAATGTCTGTTTCCGAGCTTTATATGCCCTCCCTGAAGTAAGTATTCCGAGTTTAAATGGACTCAAAATAGTCTTTTTCAGAAAATAAAAAGAGACACACACAAAACACCCACAATTTCCTCTGGTCCCTTGAAGTACCTTGGGATCCTAGTGAACAGAGATTTGCCACGCATTGCAGTGACTGGATTAGTACAATAGGTTTCTATTTTGGTGTCATTCGAGTGTTGCTGATCTTAAATCAGAGAAAGAAGTAGAAACATTAGACAAGGTAATGGCTTCCCAAAATAAGAGCATGCCCAGTTTATACAAGGCTTGCACACACAGGCTAAGTTGTAAGGAGATAAATAATACCCCACTGGAACAATTAGGTGGATTCTCAGAAACACTACATACTTAATTAGGCTGCCTAAGTCCCTGACTGAGCATACATGGGGGACTTTTTAAAGCATTTAATAACCTGAGTAAATCCAAAATCAGAGGACAAAAACCAATCCTTAACTCTGGCTACAGCCATCAGTCTTTTCTTGTTCCTTTTCCAGTGTTTAATGTGTTACTCTTGGAATTCCGAGAGCATGAATGCGCCCCCCTACACACACACACACACACACACACACACACACACACACACGCCGCCACCAAGGGGTTAAAAACACTAGATAAAGTCCCTTCGTTCTAAATTTATAGGGAGGGCCCTCTGTGCCAGACGCAGTGCTGGCCCACGATGGCACAGGGACGAACAAGAGCGATCCTAATGGTCTTTTACAAACTTCAGCACTGGAGTTGGGAAGGAAGTACAAACAAATAGGAAGGAACACGAGCTTCCATCAGCCACGGGGCACAGCAAACTGTCCCTCATTCTAGATGCAATTCCTCCTCTTCCTGTTATTTATTCATTAGTTTTGTATAGCACCTTTCTTTCAGCAGGCTCCTTATTTCCTCCTCTGTTATCCAAGCAATCATAAACAAACTACGATTTGAAAGAAAAGGAGGGGGAGGGAGGAGCAGGGGGAAGGGAAAGAAAACCACATTCAAAAGGCACAGGCCATCCAGAGCACGGTTCTTTCTCTGAATGTCGCCCTCGGGGTGATGTTTTCTCCAAAGCTTGGCCCTGGGGGCTTAAGAGAGGACAGAGAGCCCGAGCAGGCGCGGCTCTGGCACCCGGGCTACAGCCCGGCACCGACTCGCTGCGCCGCCCGCCCTTCTGCGATCCACCTTCGGCCACCTGAAACATTAGGTTCTCCAAGTTGGCGCAGGGGGAAGTGCAGGAGGATGAGGTGACTCCAAGGCGTGGTGTGGAGGTCTGCAACTCTGATCTCCCCGAAATGCAAAACTTAACCCCCGCCCCCAAAAATGAAAGATGAGAAGCCACTTGCGCTGACCCGGGAGGGGCGGGCAGGTCCGTTTGGTGGTCCAGAGCGCCCCAGCGGGAAAGGTAGCAAAGCCCACCTGCAGGGATCCCAACCACTTCGCCCACACCCCGTCTTAGGTCCAGGCAGCACGTTCAAAAGTTTGTTCTTCGGTTCCCCAACCGGCCCCGGGGCCAGCTCTCAAGCGGGTGGGGGAGGTAAGACTGACTGAGCCGAGAGGGGCAAGACCATCGGACCACGAGATCAGGGACCCCTGCGTTGCCCAACCCACCCCCACCCCCGCAGTTAGGGGGGTTCCGATCGTGTTTACTAATAACAACAAAGAATCACACGCGAGTCCCGTCTTTCAGTCCTCGGCTGCTCTTCGCTCCGCTTTGGGGCAGCATGGAGAGTCGGGGGGGAGGTGGGAGGAGAGGCGGAGGGGCAGAGCAGAGCGCCCGCAGAAAGACAAAAAGGGGGGTGGGAAGGGGCAGAAAGAGGAGAGTTGGACAGAGACGAAGGCGCAAAGGGAAAGGAGTGGTTACGGGAGACAGGAGGGGAAAGAAAAGTGCAGCAAGCGGTGAGCAGGAGCGCGGGGCGCGCCCTGGATGGGGAGGTGGCCCCCGCCCCCCACCCCCTGGCCCGGCCCGGCCCGGTCACCTTGCTGTAGCCGTAGTACCCCAGGCACTGCGCGAAGTCCAGGCCGGCGGGGTCCCCGGCCGCCGCGGGGTAGAACCTCACATCCATGCCGGAGCCGGGCCCGGGGCCGAGGGCCGGGACTGGGGCTCGCCAGGGACGGTGCCCGCCTCCTCGCAACCGCTAGATCCACCGTCGGGGGCGCCCGACTGGGGGCGCCCGGGGTCGGCGCGCGGGACTCGGGGCTGGAGGGGCGTCGCGACCGGAGCCCAAGGAGCCCGGGAGCCGCGGCCGCCGCACACAAAGGCGCGGCCACGCGAGCCGCGGGAGAGCGGGAGGCGGCCCGGGGGACGCGCCCCGCCGGGGCACCGAGGTAGCCTGCGCGCGGGCCGGGCGCCCGGGGCGCGGGGCACAGCGCGGGGGCCCGGGGCGGCGCGGCGAGTTCAGGTGCGCTGGGCGAGGCTGGGACGGCGGCGGCGGCGGCGGCTGGCCCCGCTCCTCCTCCTCCTCCCCGGGCGGACTGAGGAGAGGAGCCGCGGAGACAAGGGGCCCGGCCCCTCCCCTCCTTCTCCCCCTCCTGCCTCCGCCGCCGGTCCCCTCCCCGCGCCGCCGCCGCTCCGCCCCTCCCACCGCGGGCAGCTGGCGCGCCGCCCGCCCCGCCGGTGCGCTCCCCGGCCCGGCCCGCCTCCGCGCGCGCGACCCCTCCCGGCCCCTGCCCCGCGCGGGCCCCGCCGCTCACCCCGCGCCTGGAGCAGCCCTCGCCTTCCCTGTCGCCCGCGCCGCGGGCTCCCCTCTCCCGGGCCCCTCTTCTTCCCACCTCGCCCCCCTTCCTTCTCCGGTCCTCTTTGTCCCCGCTGCCTCGAAGCGCTCCTTGCTCCCCTCCTCTCCTTGGCCGCTTCGGTCGGCCCGGCCGCCGCCAGCCCCGTGGCCCCGGCGTCCCACCCTCCGCCTTTCCGATCCCCGCGCGCCTCGGCCCCAGCATCCCCACGCGGTCCGCTCCCGGCCCGCCCCTCCTTCCATCGCTTTCCTCTGGCCCCCTTGCCTCCCCGGTGGGGGCCTGTCCCTCGGTCCCTTCACCCTCCCTGCCCTGTGTCCCGAATGTCCCTTGCGTGGGCACACCTATCCCAGCAGCCAACCTGCACGCGTGTCTCCCGGTAGCCGGGACCCGGGACCCCATGTACACCTGTGGTATTTTTCAGAAGGGGTGTTGGGCCTGACCTTTCACAGGTAGGCAGACTTGAAGCTTCCCGGGTTAAGCCTCCTGTCGCTTCTCTTCTTATTTTCTTTGCTCTTGTTTGTATTCGAAAGGCATTTGAGTAACTGGATCTAGGCGGATCATTCACTGCTCTCTGAGAGAAAATGTCCCTATTTTCCTAAAAGGTTCTGGGTGATTAACTTCCCCATACTGCACTCACCCACCCCCTCTTTATTTCTTTCTCTTTCTTTAAGCTACATTTTTTTTTTCCGTCCTCGGCTTTATTGCTGTGAGTTAATTTGAGAGTTTGGCCTTCAGCCTTGGCGGAAGAAAACGTTAGAGAGGCTGTGGGATCTGCTCCCTGTGCCCCGCTCACCTATCTGTGAGCTACTTTAAAAGGAGAGAAATTTCAAAATATTTCGTCTGACACTCGCTAACGGTGTCGTCCCACGATCACACTTTACTGGCCCCGGGCCTGAACTTTTTCAGACAAGCATTACAAGAGTTTCTTTTCATTTCTTCTGCTCTCCAAAGTAGACACTCGGGCTTCTGACACCTGTATGTGTACCTTCACTCAATATTATCTTTCTGGAACCAAGCAGGGAAAATAAACTTCAATTAGGTGAAAGTGTGTGTATTTGCTCTTCTCTTAGCAGAAACCAGTGATGGGAGACTGCGAGAAAGCCGTGTGTATTCAGGAAAGGAACAACTGCTCACATTGTCCCTGGGTTGACTCCGATCCCCCTCTCCCGAGTCTCCATTTAACGTTGACAACCCAGCGGCGCTCCCTAATGGCCCAGCGGGTTGCACAAATTGGCAGTGCGCTGAGATATTATCAGGACAACACCCCATTGAGTAAGTTCTTGAAACGCAAAAGTGGAGGCCCTTTCTCTGGGCCACTAGGCGCCTGTGGCCTTTCCACCAATCAGAACTGGAGGTTGCAGTGGCCACCTGTTGTCGCGAAAGAGAGCATCTTTTAAGTTTCACTAGGAGTATTTAACAATGGTGTATAGTGCAGAGTCTGGCCACAGGAGAGGAGCAGCCTGCTGACCTGGGGTGCCAGAAAAGAATTTTTCTCCCCAGATAGCTCTTAAAAGGAGGCCAAAAGGCTGGGAAGCTGAGTTTTTCTTTGTACATGCCTCACCTTCTGCTCATTCTGCCGTTCATCTGGAGCAATCTGAGCTTGATTACAGAGGATGAAGGAAAGTATAATCAAAGTTCCAGACGGAGTAAACCTGAAGTTGTAATCAGACCTCCGGGATCAGGCATACAAATATTCTTCGAAGTGGAAACCCCACTGGCTGTCAGAGCAGGAACTGAATGTGGACTGATGTGCAGCCCTGAACACTGAAGAGACGGGAAGTGAGAACCTGGCTCCAGGAGACCCTCAGAACTTAGGAATGCCCAGTTACACCCCAGAACACCTCTTGCCTATTCTACTAGAAGTCTCTATTAGAGTCCCTTTACCTTTAGGATGCAAATACCTTTAAGAGGAGGACAGTACTCATTGGTCTGCATTTTATTATTACAATTTAGGCTAAGTTATGAGTATAGATTTGGATTAGAGAGAGGGGAAAAATAAATCAAATGATGAGGCTCAAGATGTGTATATGGAGCCATTTAGAATGAGAAAATCTGTGGTCGTTTGGGAAGGCCGCCCCTTGATTTTACCCAGTCTCCAGGTATTCAGAAGCAATTTCGGAGTACCTAAAATGTGGCAGGCACTATTTTAGGCACTTGTGAATGAGAAAGAGAATCACAACATGATGCATGAAAGTCCTTAATGAGAACTATGGACTACACACTTGCACACACACCTTCTCATGTATACATGCACACATGCCCTGTCCCATCCCAGCCAGTCACCTGGAGATCTTGTCATGCCACAGCTGTCATTGCTATTGAGAAAAGCAATCTGATAAACAAATGCACACATAGCATGAAAGAGGCCAGACTCTCGGCCTCCATGAAATGTGTCAGAGAAGGCAGGAGGGAGGAGGCAGTGCACACTGCTAGATCACTGCAGAATCCCAGGGACATCAGCCGTGCTCCATCCATGGTGTGTTTGCAATTAAAAAGTAATTCAAAGGCAGTTCAGAAGGAAATGGGAAGGAAATAAGGTAAGGAGAAAGGAAGGAAAAGAGAGGGGAGGGAAAAAATGTTTTAATAGTGGAAGATGATTTGCAGGGAATCTGGTTAAGGTAGGATTTGAGAAGAGGGTATCCAGGACCTTTGGTTTGGTTAAGAACAATCTACCTTGGGAGGAGAAGGGTAGGACCTTTTGTGCCCTGCTATTCTAGAACCTTCGAATACTTTAAAACTAAGATCATTTGTTGTTTCATTTAGAACTGATCTGATTCAACCCTCCATTGCATTCAAAATGCCAATTCATTTTAAGAGTTCCAGGGGATTTGAAGCCCTTCCATTAAAAGTTTTGGAATGATGCACTAAAAAATCGTAAGGCAATTCTAGCTGTCATGCTATTTGTCATCTGAAGGGTGTCACCTTTTTCTGTCTGTGAGCAGTCTTGTTTCTGAAATACCATAGACAAAGGTTTCCTTCATACTAGGTTAGCCTTGAATTTGAAGAAACTTCTCCAAGAATGTATCTTAAATATGCTTTGAATTTATGTTGAACAATGCTAACAGTTATTGATTAGAGAGGACAGAAGAAACCCTTGTTCAGCCAAAATACAACTTCTGAACATAAGAAAACCCCTTTAGGGTTTTTATATGTTTTGGGTCAAAACAGTCTTATTATCTTGATGTTTCTAATTGTATAGTTGATGTCACCCAAGAATCCCTAAAACAACAGGGGGAGGGGCAGTGGATATACACACTTCAACATAATAGGGAAACTACATCGTGACAGAACTCTGAAAACTTCACTTCTCTACTTTACCTGCCTCCAAATTAAGCAAAAAGGTTCCCAAGAGGACTGCATTAAATCTAAACCTGCTGAGTTTTATAACCAGAAATTGTACTGAGACTCCCACTTTTCAGAATCTGTGAAAGTAATTTAACCCCTCTGGGTTCTGCTTGCCCAGATGAGATGAGGATACTATTAAACATTATATATAGTTTAATTCTCTTGAGTTTGGGTGATGAAAAGTCCTATCCAAATATTATGATCCTTGTTTGCAATATGTAATGTAGCCAAATTAACAGCAGCTCCAAATGGAAATTAACAAGGCCAGAGCTCCTCAAGTTTCTCCTCATGTATTCCCATAGTAACAGCTAATGTATTATATTGGTAAAACGTCTGAGAGTTGGTTTCATATCTGAATTTGGCTTCATGTCATAAAGCATAGCTTTCCTATCCAGCCTGGATTCTTAATATGTGTGTAAAACTCATCCCCATGAAATTTAAGAGTTTCATGTCAGAAAATCAACAGTTCACATTCCTAGTGTAAATGACATGCAGATAAAATCAAGACCTACAAAGGCTTTCACGATAGTGAACATACACATACATGGTATAGAGGAAGAATCATGACCTTGGAGCCCTCATTACCTGTTTCCAGTGGAGGATCTAAAACTAATCATTTGAAGGGTTCCATACAGGAATTATCATGTTAAAAAAAAAAAGAAAGAAAGAAAGAAAAAAAAAAGCCCACATAGTCATTTTTAGTTTCTGTTTTCAATGGATCCATACTTTTTTTCTAATCTGGAAATACAAGCAGTTTTGATATTTTTACTTTGGCTTAAAAATACAGAAGCATAGGCAAATGGGGGGAACATAAACAAACTTTTCCTCCTCCATGAAAGTAAATATGGATTCAGTTTTGCTCTCTCTATATATACCCAGTTTTTGTCAGATTGGTCTCAGTGCCAGAAGGCACAAGAAAAACTCTGAAAAACTACTTTTACTAAGAATAGATACACCCATAGGTTCTGACAGATATATAGTAATTATGGAACAGTAACCCCAAAACCCTAGTAGCAAAGGAGTACTAAGCTGAGAATTCATTCTCAGAAATGTGAAATGCAGCAAGTATTTCCTTGTGACCTGAGTAACTCTTTAATAAAGCTGTTTTAGAAACCAATACACTCAACACAATCAGGAGGTGTGCAATTTTCAGTGTATTTACACCCAACCTTAAAAAAAAATAAAATAAAAAGAATCCGTATTTGCAGAAACCCTCAACTGCTGTCCTGCCTGTTTTCTGAAATATATTCTATTTCTTTTAAAGTGAAAGAATGACCTCTTTTGCAGGAACAATTTTCAGAGACAGTGTGTTTATCAAATGGTTTCTCTGCTTTCATAAAAACAATTTATTTTCACTGAACTCTTCAAGATAAGCATCAAAGCCAGGAAGAATGTACAATGAAGTTTATAATTACACTCCAGAAACAAATACTGGGTAGTTTTTATTTTGCTCAAGTGAAAAAGATTTTTTCCCCCCAAAGAGACAAAGGTAGTGAAGGGGGAGGAGGTTTATACAGAGTGAAAATCAGGAAGCCCAGAGGGTTTACAGCAGGAGGGGCCCCCGCAGTGCAGCCCACAAAGACCACTGACTGAACAATGGGAGCTGAAGATCCAGTACTTTCGTAGCAAATGGGTGGGGGTCAGTCCATATTTTATTTTTCACTAAGGGAGAGCTATAGGAGTTTAAAGAAAGGAAATCTTTGGGCGAATATTCATTAAACCCTTCCCTGACAGATCTACATAGCATTGCACATAAATATCTTTCACAGTTGAACCCTCTGGATGACACCCTTTCTTTCCTAAGCATCCTGTTTCTTCCTTGGCTTAATTTATATGGCATGTTATTTTTAATAACCCAGCAGTTGTTAACAGTAAAATTGTAAAAAGTAACCGAGAAAAGAACGGAGACTAATAAAGATTCTGTTTCTTAAGAAAGAGAAAACAATTGCATTTGATCACAGAACAGCCAAGAACTAGCAGCAAAATAATCTCCCCTAATTTACATAGATCTGTGCGTGCCAAACAGATGAGTGTTTGCTTTTCGAGTAATAGTGCAGGTGCATATCCTGCAGTGACTAAATCTCTACCTCATCAAACTGTTTCGCCAGAGTGGGACATGCCCTCTTTTTCTGGAACAGTTTCAAGTTTTCTCCCCAGCATTCCAGCCACCTGTTTATGGAGTTCATCCTCGGGAGTCGATGCATGCAATTAGAAACAAGAAAATGAAAATAAATGACCTTGTTTGTTATTTATAACAAAGAAACTCAGCAAAATTAATGCTGTGGAGCTTGACCTCTTGACCCGAGAGAAAGAGCCACCTCATGGCTTTGTAGCCAATGCACAATAGTCCAGCAGTTCCCATTGTCTAGCCGTCGTGACTTTCGGACAGTCATTAAAACCGTATATCCAAAATATTAAACGTTTTACAAGTTAGATTAGAGGATTTGCACATTTTTTGAAAAAGCATGTTTAAAGAAATGAGGCTAGTTAGCACAAGAGCTTTTCTTTTCAAAGAGAGCAGGTAAAATCATTTAGCTTTATCCACTCATTCTGTCCTGTGTCAACAACATGTTGAAGAAAAAGGAAATATTTTAAAATTCCAAACTAGGGCCCTGGGAATTGAAGCACATATAATATATAATGAAGACTATGTAATAGAAATCAAATAGAAGGGTGGCCTTTGCAAGCAGCTCAGAGAAAACACCGTCTTTCCTCTCTTTTGAGGCTAGGTGGGCTAGGAAAATACACCTTCCTTGTATTGCATGGATCTGTGAGGGTGCTGCCCCCTAGAGTTGTGCAGTGAAATAGCACTTCCATTTTCCTTTCTTCCACTTACACAACAAACCCCAGAAGCCCAGGACAGGAAGGAAAGGAGTTCACAATGAAGTTCTGAAGGTATTTCAGAACTGCTGCTTGGTTTGAATATCTTGGAGTAGAATGGCTAATGAAAACTGACACCTTTAAACCTCGTGTGGCTGAGCCTCAGACTGGCCTCTGTTACTACCGATTGCCTCCTGTGCCTCCTTTTTGTTGCCTCCCTTGTTCACCAGCAACAAATTCCTTGAGTGTCCTGGATTCTTTTAGATCTTAAATTAAAATTTATATTTGATTTTTTTTTCAATCCCAATTCCTTGTGTGTTGATTTATCTGCCCAGGGCTACCATGTCTCTGTTTTCTTTCTTTCCAGGAGGAAATAAATATTTTTTAAAGAAAGAGTCTACCATTCCTTTGAATAGTTCATTCATTGTAAAATGAGGCCAATTTTGCAAAGTATGCAGATGGTCATGCAAAATCACCCCAGGATGATAAACCATCCTTCTTTGCCCTTTCTTTTCTTTCTGATCATCCCAGGGGAGGATGGGTACTTCATTATTTGCCTCCCCCTATCTCTTATTGGGGAGGCGATCGTCACAAATATGGTGAGATCACTACACACCTCATTAGTCTCACATACAGCAGTGAAAACAACAAAATTATGGAAGATTCATATTTCTGGTTAACCTATGCAGAACTGACCAATTCTCAAGCCCAGGGAAAGAAGGTGATGGAAGCTTTTGCATTTAACAATCTAAAAAAACCAATTCAGCAGTCCAAAGCTACAGGTTGACTGTTGCTCTACTGAAAGACTGAGCTCTCTAATCTGCAAACATCACCAAGTGAGTTCCTACTGTGGACTTTAATAAGTTTTATATGTTCAATGCAAATACTCCCATTTATCCAGAACCAAAACCCATGTCATTTATTGTTCTACAATTGTTTACCATGCCTTTCTAAATATATGTAACTAAGTGTTATAGTTTGGATATTAGGTGTCCGCCAAAATCTCCTGTATTACTGCAGGACTGTTAAGAAGTGAAATGATTAAATTATGAGAGCTGAAACCTAATCAGTGGATTAATCTATTTGTGGGTTAACAATCTGAAAGGACTACTGTACCATACTGTGACAGTAGGCTGGTGGGGTGTGGCTGGAGCAGGTGAGTCACTGGAGACCTGCCTTTAGGGATTGCATCTTGTCTCCCTGGATCCTCCTCTCCTTCTCCCCCACCCCCTTCCTGACTGCCAAGAGTTGAGCAATTTTCTTCCTCCACACCCTTCTGCCATGATGTTCTGCTTCACCTCCGGCCATGCATGGACTGAACCTCTTGAAACTGTGAGCCAAAATAAACTTTTCCTCCTCTAAATTGTTCTTGTCGAGTATTTTGGTCACAGCTATGAAAAGCTGACTAATACACTAGAAGTTTCCAGAAATGGAAAAGGCATGACCCTTGTCCACACTAAATATGGTAAGAACCATGGAAAGTATTATAATAATGAAATATCACATCATAATCATTACCATTGGAGAAGCATTCCTTTGCTAATGTAGTCAACAAACACTTGTTTACAGATATTGTTACCGATAACATGTTGGGAAGAGAGGAGAGATCATTTGTGATCAGGGTAATGAGAAGAAGCTTCCTGGAGAAGGCATTTGAAAGAGAATATCTTGGGGAGGCAAGAGAGATGGAAAAATGTCTTAAGGAAAGGAGATTTTAAACAGTTATGAAGTAGTTATATGTGTGGTGGGGATTAAGTGTTATATCAACCATCTTTGGAATAGATTATGCTTTGCAAAAAAATAACCTCTACTATCTTCATGGGCGACCCTACAAAGGACCATTTCTTAGCCACATTCCTGTCTACCACATATCAGCTGCTGCTCTTTTGCTCGTTTTCATTTTAGTACCAAAATTGAAGCTGACACTTCTATCTGGGGCATGTTGGTCTTTGTAGCAGGAAAAAAAGAGAGAATAGACAGAATCGACAGTTCTTAAAGTTTGTGCTCACATCACGTCCACTCACTTTTTTCTGGTCAAAGCAGGTCAGATGGCCAAGCCTTGTGTCAACCAGGCAGAACAAATGACCTTCCTGGAGGGACTGGTCTGGGAGGAAGGGGCCCCCACTATTTTTTAATAATGCAATCAGAAACATGGAAAGAAGTTTTGAGAAGCTTATCAAAATTCCCAGACAGTAAGTAAAATTGTCTTGCTGGAACAGTGAGTGAGTGTTGAAGGGAAGAGCTTGGTGAGGTGAGATGCTGGGAAGTCGTGGGGGAGGAGCCATGATGAGAAGCGAAACCTAATGGAGTTGTGAAGGCCAGGCAGCTGAGTTCTGCTCGACGTGGACCAAAGTGAAAACCGTGGCCAGGAATTCTGATCTAAAATTTGCTTTGACCCGTATGCTGCTGATTTATTTGACATTTAATGAATTAATATGGTACGCCAGTCGTGGTATTCTATAGACAAACACACACACGCACACACATATGCATTTCCATTTTAATCCTCATGACATCTCTCTTGGTAGATGTCTTATTTGCTTTTTTTATATCGAAGAAAGGGGCCCACAGAGACCAAATGACTTGCTTAAGGACACAAGAGTCGTATGCCAGAGATCAGTGATGCAAATTGAGGTCTTTTCCTTCTATTACATCACTGCAGGGCAAAGAAATAAAAATGTCACCTTTCTTTAGAACTGACTTGTTGTTCTTTATCTTCTTATACTCACAGTCTGAAAGCAAGGTAATATAATGCTTTTTCTCCTCAAGCAGAAGATGTCATTAAAATGATGTTTATATAACTATTCCTTGCACAAGACAACTTTAAGAGTGAATAAAGAAGCAACACATCTTTGCATATGGTATTTATTATAAAATCTCATGACAGAGACAGGTACTGCTCACCAAATGTTCAAGAGTTCCCCACCTGTATTTCCAACTTTTCTTGCTATTAGGCGAAGGGCCATGTGACCAGTTCCAGCCAAAGGGCTGTAAGCAGAAATAACATGTAGACAGAGACAATTAAGAGTCAGAAAGCATCTTCCTTAGCACCCTTGCCCTACCTTGGTGTCCTTGGAGGCCTGGTGTTCCAGATGACATAGGTACCAGATGGAACAAGGCCACTAGTGCCTCCAAATTTACATGAGAAAAACACATCTTGATGGTATTGAGTTATGAGAGATTACCATTTTCTCATCACAGTAACACAGTCTGACCTATCCTGGTTAATATAGATCCCTATGACTTTAACTGATAGATGGAAAGTAACCAAATATGTCTTGCTCAGTCCCGTATTCTTAATGCTGAATACAGGACTTTTCACATAGTATATGCTCAACAAATAGTAGTCAAAGAAAAATGATCAAATTCCAGATTGAGTCTGGTCTCTGTGTGCTATATAGTTAAACCATCTATAAACTGTATTTGGAAACCAGAGTTTGATCAATCTTCCTGAAATTTTCACCATATCACCCCTTAGATTAAGATTTTACACTTTCAAACTCCTCCCTTTGATCGTCAAGGTCCTCATAACCTTACCTATGTTCCTTTGACTTTACTTCTTTATTTCTCTGTCCTAATCTAATCTATCACTTTTACTCATTGACATGTGTCCCTGGTCATTTTTTCACCGTTCAATAACAAACCTTACTTGGGCCAGTTATTTCAGGCCTGTGAGGTTCTCGTGAATGAGTTTCACATTTTGTAAATTTATTATCTGTAGCAAATGCAAGAATGCAAACAACTTTTAAATTATTCAGGGTTATGAAAGTACAGAAACCCATACTCATTTGGTACTTGTTTTTGTTTATGTATAAACTAGGTTGATGGATCAGAGGAGTGATATTAAAGAAGATGTCTCTATTTCAGTAACATTTGCCAAAACCTCCCATGATAATCTTATACATGAAATTATGCATTTGTAAAGGAACCAGGGAGATACTCTTGGTTACATCTTCCAAATTCATTCCCTCTTCTTTCTTCTTAATCCTACCTCTGTTTTATTTAGGTCCTGCTCTTCTCCCTGAGCTACATTGATCCAGAGTAGATCCTTCACTGTGGCTCTCGTCGTTGCCAGTATGCATGTCTGGTCAGTAAGGAACGTTCAGAGGAGTGCAAGAGGGTTTCCATGAAGCATTATTTTGCTTCTAGAAAGAAACATTAAAAAATATATATAACAAATTCTTCTCTGGACAATGTCATGTCTCAAAATGTTGCTCCCATCATGTCAACATGAAGGGATGTAGCCCAACGTCACAGCTGACATGCTGAGATGAGCATGGCGGAGCAGAAACAGAGAGATCCTTGACTATGTCATATGTCACTGACGAACCAACCCTGGGCTTCTTATTGTCCTGATTTCTAGTTATATGAAATACAGTCTGTTTTTTGTGTCATACTACTGTAAGGATTGACACCCACTGAAGCTGTCTTCATCTGCTAGGGAAGCTATAACAAAATATCATAGGCTGGGTGACTCTTACAGCAGAACTTTGTTTTCTTTCACTTCTGTAGGATTCATGTCCCTGATCATGGTTTCTTCTCTGGGCACACATACTCCTGGTGTCTGTGTATCCTAATATTTTTTTTTTTTTTTTTTTTTTTTTTTTGGTACTGGAGATTTAACCCAGGGTTGCTTGATCACTGGGCCACATTTCCAGTCCTTTTAATTTTTTATTTGGAGACAGGGTCTGGCTAAGTTGCTGAGGATCTCTCTAAATTGCTGAAGCTGGCCTCTAACTTGTGATCCTCCTGCCTCGGCCTCCCAAGTTGCTGAAATTATAGCTATGTGCCACTGCACCCAGTTTTCTTTTTAATATATAAGAACACCAACCAGCTTGGATTAAGGCCCCACCTGAGTGCCTTATTAACTTAATCACCTATTTAAATGCTCTATCTACAAAAATGGTCTCATTCTGAAGTACTGGGGATTAGGGCTTCAGCTTATTATGCAACACAAAATGGACCAAGATGGAATCTGATAGAGGAAAAGGGATCATGACAAGCATTCCAGGTTTTCATTTGACATCCACTAAGCACAATACTCTAGAACTAGGAATGAAGCAGAAGCAGACCAACCCTCACAAAGACTGTAGCCCCCATTCGAATAAACTTGACTCCTGACTGGATCACATGATCTATCTCTACCCGGTTTTCTAAGAACAAAAGAAATCCTTTCTGTAAGAAGATAAAATTACTCAGATTCTCAAATCATTTTAATTTTATATTTATTTATGCCTGGCATCTAATTCTAAACTATCAGTCATTTCAGGAGACAAGACCACATGACTAAAGACATAAATGATAGGGAAATATCTCCAGGATGTCCAGATACTGAAGTCCTTAGCCATGCACTTTATTATTATTTTTTATTTTTAGTTATACATGACAGTAGAAAGTATTTTGGCAGAATATACATACATGAAGCATAACTTATTCTATTTAGTTTCCCATTCTTGTGGTCATACATGATGTGGAGTTATCCTGGTCATGTATACAAATATAAGGTTAGGAAAGTTCTGTCCAATTAATTCTTCTGTTTTTCCAATTCCCACCCCCACTCCCTTCCCTTCATTTTCCTTTTATCTCATCCAATGGATTTCTATTATTCCCCTCCCCAATCTCCCTTGTTTTGGGTCAGCATCTACAAATCAGAGAGAACATTTGGCCTTGGTTTTTTGGAATTGGCTTATTTCACTTAGCATGATATTTTCTAGTACTATCCATTTACCAGCAAATGGCATAATTTCATCTTTTTTATTAGCCGTACACTTTAAAATAACCATGATCACATGACCATTTTCACCCCAACCCCATCCTCAGGAGAAACAGATGGTCCTCAACATACCATGGGTTATATCCCAATAAACCCATTGTAAACTGAAAGTATCATAATTTTAATTTTAATACACCCTGCCTACCAAACATCGTCACTTAGCCTAGCCTACCTTCAACATGCTCAGGACACTTCCATTAACCTTCAGTTGGACAAAATTATCTCACACAATGCTGATTTTACAAGGAAATGTTGACCATGTCATGTAATTTCTTCAATACCCATATCCCCAAAACACTGGCAACACAGTGTACTGTAGTTGTTTATCCTAGTGATTATGTGGCTGTCTGGGAGCCGTGGCTCACTGCTGCCGCCCCAGATCCTGTGAGAGTATCTCATTGTATATGGTTAGCCTGAGACAAGATTAAAATTCAAAATTCAAAGTAGCTTCTATTGGATGCTTATGGTTTTGTGCTACTGTAGGTTGGGGACCATTTAGTATATAGGCTTTTACACATGAGCTTAGTACATAGTAATAGTCCCTCAATAAATATTTAGTATTGTTTAAAATTATTTTATTTGTTCTAATTAGTTGTACATGACAGTTGAATGCATTTATACATTTTGACAGATCATACATAAATGGAGTATAATCTCTCATTTTTCTGATTATACATATTGCAGGATCAAATGGGTCATGCAGTCATATGTGTACATGAGGTAATAATGTCTGTTTCACTCTATTATCATTCCTTCCCCTATACCCCTTCCCCTTTCACTCTCCTCTACCTAATATAAAGTAACTCTATTCTTCCCTACCTGCCCCCATATTGTGAATTAGCTTCTGCATATTAGAGAAAACATTCAGACTTTGGTAGTGTTTAGACAGTTTTTCACTACTATAACCAAAAGACCTGGCAAGCACAATTAGAGGAGGAAAAGTTTATTTGGGTCTCAGTCCATAGACAGCCTACTTCATTCCTCTGGACTTGAGGTGAGGCAGAACATCATGGCGGAAGAGTGTGGTGGAGGGAAATTGCTCACATGATCATTGGGAAGCAGAGAGAAAGACTCTGCTTGCTAGATACAAAATATACACCCCAAAGACCACACCCCCACTGACCCACCTCCTCCAGCCATACCCTACCTGCCTTTAGTTACCACTCAGTTAATCCATCAGGGGATTAGTTCACTGATTGACTTAAGGCTCTCATAACCCAATCACTTCTCTTCTAAATCTTCTTGTATTTTCTCACACATGAGCTTTTGGGACAACACTTCACATCCAAACCATAACACTTAGTTATATGAATTGAAAAAGTAATCCAAAATAACAGTACTAGTGTATTTGGAATTTATCCCTAAATAATTTATGTGTCATTCAGCTAGGATTTCTGAAGACTCTACCACAATCCAAAGTACCTAAAGTGATTTAACATGGCCCATAGGTGCTCAATTATATGGAGAAAGTTATTGTCTTTTTGCTCACTTTTAATCCTTCTGATTAGATCATTGAAGAAGTCTCAGCTTAGTACTACCGTGTCTTTCACACTCTCCCAACACTGTTTGATTTTCCTTTTTTAACAAAGAAATAAAAAGCCTCACATTTGGACCATTGATAGATGATATCTTCGTAACTCTACCTTCTTAAAAAAGGATGCCATGGGCTCACTTGGGAGTGTGGTATAATCTATGGGCCCTGTACCGAAATAACATTTTTAAATACATACAAGAAAATACCTAGTATTACAAAGGAAAAGTATGCTGAACCAGAAACTATTCCCTTGACACTGAGGTTGGTGATCATTGTATTTCTTTTAATGGTTACGTTCTATTTATGGAAAGCAATGTTTACACAAATGAAATATAATTCGAATTTTTAGTAGATTGATTTAAATTAAAGAGGAGAGTTGAATTAAAGAAATACATTGCATAAGAGCAAGACATGTGGCAAAAACATTAAAGTGGCATGCTGTGATTTGAATAAAGAAGCCTGGCTTAACCTAAAGCCATTTCAATGGTGGGAACATCAGGCACCCTTCAAGTTGGTGACTGCCCTGGAGTAGGCTTGGAGCAAACCTGACTTGTCCATTAGTCAACATCCATTTATTGAGCAACCCCACCAGGCAAGACAAGTTTCCAGTTATGGGCATAGGGCATTGAACAAGACAAGCTATTTACTCCCCAAATGCAGGAGGATCCAGACAGCATGTAGGCAAAAACATTCAATATCAAGATAGCTCTGGATGCTGACACTTTCACTGGAGGTTGATCGGAGAGCCTTGGAGTAAGAGCAGAAAAGTGAGGGTGGGAGTCTTGCTTGGCCCCCAGGGTTAGTACAAAAGCAGTCTCCCACTCAAGCAGTACCCGGAAAAATGCAGAGAGACAAGCTGGGATTTCTGGATCATTACCATGAGGAAAGGAATAAATGTGTGTTCTCTCTCAGTTGCTCCTCTTGACACCTGGGTAAATGGCTGTTTACACAAGCAGATCACCCAGCCGCTCCCTCCAAGGTAAACAGCTGCTTCCTGCCTTCCCTGCTAGCCCAGATTGGGGCCCTGACACAGAGTGTACCCAGGCAAAGGAGGAGGTATTCTCCATTCATGTTTTCATTCATTCATTCATTCATTCATTCATTCATTTAAGCAAGATTATTGAGTATCTCCTAAGTACTAAGAATGGAGTTCGGTACTGGAAATACAGTGAGGAGCAAGACAGAGTTCACACCCACCCGAACTTTCTCTCCATCCTCTTAGAATCCAGAATTGTCCAAGCTACAAGTGCCCTGAAGTCCCCAGCCCACTCCTCTCATGGTACAAATGCAGATATCAAAATCTGAAAAGGCAAAGCCACTCACCCAAGATCCTGAGCAAGGTCATGGTAGATTTCAAGCAAGTCAGGTCTCAAAATTCCTTTGCCAACCTCTTTGAAGGCCTACTGCTCCTGAGGTTGTCAATCTGGAACAGAAGTTGGGTTAACTCTTTGA
This sequence comes from Sciurus carolinensis, assembly GCF_902686445.1. NCBI lineage: Eukaryota > Metazoa > Chordata > Mammalia > Rodentia > Sciuridae > Sciurus > Sciurus carolinensis. The sequence continues at coordinate 30,907,469 of NC_062228.1, read as the reverse complement.
GGTATTTTTCTCTGTCACCAAACCATCATGACTTAGGAAAGAAAAAAACAAGGTTTCCTTCTGTGAGGACAACGAAATGTAATCCCATCTAAGTCCCTAAATGACCATGTAGACTACTAGGACTGACTGACTTTGTCTTATTTACCTTATTCTCCAGAGGACATGCCCCAATTTCATTTCCCATGCTGAAATTAATACAGCATATAGTTAAGACAGACACTCATTATATTTAACTGTACTTTCCATTTTCATAATGCACTGTATTTTCAATTGTTTCATTCATCTGTTAAATAAGCTAGTATCCACAGCACCCACTGTGCACCCAACCCTATGGAAGATCCTGGGATTTAACAGTAAGTTAAAGACAACCAATCCCTAACCTAGTCTTTGCTCTTCTCTTATTGTCAGGGAGATAAGTATGTGCAAAAAAAATTGTACATATAAATTTAAATTTATCAAAATCATAGAAGTTTGTGTTTGTTTAAGTTCTCCAAGAAGCATGGTAAGACAGGACTACACATGAGAGAGATTTATTGGGGAAAATGTCTGTGAGTGAGCATAGGGAGTAGTCTGGGAGAGACTTCAGAGGGTGAAGCAGTTCTGTGAAGGAGACAGGGAGGGAAAGAAGGAAGGAAAGATGGGTACTTGACTTAGTTCATTTTGTATGTCTATAACAAAATACCTGAGGTTGGGAAACTTATAAAGAAAAGAGGTTTGGCTCATGACTGTAGAGGCTGAAGGGTCTAAACAGCGTGGTGCTAGATTCCTGGCAAGGGTTCCCTGGCTGTGTCACCATATGTCAGGGAAGCAGAAAGGGCAACAGTCACATGCAGAAGAAGCACAGATGTGAACAAAAGACTAGGGAGGGGCCGGGCTCACACTTTTTATGACAATCTATTCTCAGGAACTAAACCACTCCTACCAGATCTAAACTAATCTTATCAACCACTGAGAAGGCTACAAATGCCCATCCAAAAAGTCAAATGTTCTCAAGGACAGACCTGCCTTGGTATTTCTGCTGTGTTCAGCCAGGAACTCAGAGTAGCCTTGGGAAGTATGGACCCAGCAGAGACTCAGAAGACAGCAGCTTGGGGTGTCAGTTAATCACACACCCCTCAGTACAAGATCTAAGTGCATTTTCATGTCACAAGATACAAAACACAGTCATAACAGGATAGATTAGAGGGATTTGATCTGGTTTAGAAGAATGGAGAGACTCTGAGAAAATGATCTTTGTGTTGAGTGCCTGAGATAACAGTGCAGTGTTCCACAAAGAGGGAATGGAGAGTCCAAAGGCCCTGTGGCAGAAGTAGCCTGGTCAGCATGTCCCTTAAATTAAAAGAAGGTCAATGCAACTTGGTGGAAAGAATATAGAAGAGAATGGTATGGGGGGAAAAAGAAGTGAGTTTTACCAGGGAGCCTAACACAGCCTTTAAGCACAGGAATTTGTGTGTGTGTGTGTGTGTGTGTGTGTGTATGTGTATTGGGGATTACACCCAGGGCCTCACACATCCACTACTGAAATATTCTCCAGCCCCAAGGACATTGATTCAAACACACATCTAAAACTTACCACATAGATGTTTGGTAGAGGGTGAAGCACCAGGTGTGTGCCTGGATTTTGGTGGTTTTATTGCAACAAGGGCTATGGAAATGGAGAGTGGAAAGACTAACTCCTTAACATCACAGATACACTTTTGTTAGGGAATAGAACAATGGGTGGCCCCTTTACCAAATGTAACTTCAAGCTGTGTTCACTCTGGCTTAGGCAATAGTTGAAAAAATTGGAAATTTGTTGTTCACTTTCAATCATTGGGTCATCCTGCATAAAATCTAAATTACTAAGTTCTCTTTAAAAAAAATCAGATCTAGCAACAGTAGAACCACATTTCTACCTGAAAACGGTAGAAAAGAGTAGAACCGGACCTTTATGTGTGATATAAATAATATGATAGATATTATTTTATAATATGATAATATGATATTATTGAAAGTTGGAATAAATGAATGAAAAATTAGAGCCCATTAGGTGGGTATGGACCATGGCAAAGGAGTCATCTCAGCCTGAAAGAGAATGTGACTTAAATCTGGGTCCAGAGTGCACTGGTAAATGTTTAACCACCAAGTCTTTGTGGGGAGGACAGAGTCCTGGTTTGTAGTATTTGCCAATTTTTGTGATGTAAACATTCCCGCCTTAACTGATGTCAAGCTACCAACATGCTGTTGCTGAACTTGGAGTTGGAAAGAGATGCATGTAATCAGGTATGTGAGACAGTCCAAGCTAGAACCAGCACACCACTGCCGTATGTGAGGCTAGAATGACTGAATTACTGGAATTCTGACCCTCTGGAACAAGGCCTGAGGCATAGCAGGTGCTCAGTAAGTGTTTGTTTGGCCAGGAATGGAACGGGTTGAAGCCCACAGATGGGAAGTCAGTGAGAAGCAGGAGAGGGGAGGAAAAGAGAGAAGGAATTGGCAGCGTTAACTCTGAGACTAGGAATCCTTTTGACCATTGGACCTTTTAGATTTCTAGATCCCACATGGAATAAATGGAAGGAAAAGGTGATATGGTCTTTATAAGTCTTTTTCTAACCTCATGATGTAAATCAGTGATCTCCAACCATTATTAAAAAGTGTAATTATCTTTTTCAACTATCTTTTTTTTTTTTTTTTTCAAACAAACTATCACAAATAAAAGTGATAAAAGGGGAGGTAGTTCTGTTGGGAGCCCGGACACTGCCTGCCCTGAAGCCCCTGTGGTAGTCTGTTAGATCAGGGCCTCCTAAGGATGTTTCCCTGTATTCACACACCTGTGAAGTTCCTCCTAGAAACTGGGCTGGACCTATGGCCTGATTCAATTAACAGACTGTGGCAGACAGGAGTTCTAGAGCCCTGAGCTATTGCACAAGAAGTTCAGAGACCCTTCTAGAGAGGCCACAGAGACAGGCCCTGGGGAAAGACCAAGACACCAAGACTACAAGGAGTTAGAGAGTCCCAGACATCCAGTGCCCCAGCTGAGTGTGGCCCCTAGTCAACCTGACAGCTGGTGGAAAACATCCATCAGAGTAGCCACTCTCAAGATTAGGAACTGCAGGGTGCCCAGGTGCATGCCTATAATTCCAGCGGCTTAGGAGGCTGAGGCAGGAGGTTGACAAGTTCAAAGTCAGCTTCAGCAATTTAGTGAGGCCCTAAGCAACTTAGTGAGATCCTGTCTCAAAGTAAAAAACTTTACAAAGGGCTGGTGATGTGGCTCAGTGGTTAAAAGCCCCTGGCTTCAATCCCTGGTACTAGGAAAAACAAACAAACAAAAAAAAAAAAAAAAAAACCAGTGTCCAATTCATATTGAAGAATTGTGAGCAAATAAAACAACTGTTGTTTAACAGTTCAGATTATGTTAAGGTTTAGATTATATCAAAGAATTGAAATTACCTAAATAGGTGTCAATACAAAATCAATCCGTACAATGCAAAACTGTGTGGTTATTAAAAGAATGTGGCAAATCACCAAGATTTTCTCTCAGTAAGAGCACAACATCCTTGATAGTAGAATGACATTATTGCCCCATGTACATATATGATTACATGACCTGCGTAACTCTACATCATGTACAACCAGACGAATGAGAAGTTATACTCCATTTATGCATGATGTGTCAAAATGCATTCTACTGTCACGTGTAACTAATTAGAACAAATACAAATCCATATATTAAATAGAAAGAACACAACATCCAGATCAGTCTGTAGAGCCCATTGCCTAGTTCTACTATTTAATAAAAAGTGAAGATTAGTATGTGTGTCCATGCACATGTATATGTGACTACAAGTGGAGGACATTTCTGGAAAGATACTTAAGAAACGAGTGAGAGACTGGCAGACTTTGGGTAGTGAGGAGAGACTCGACTCTTGATTTTTTTTCCTTTTGCATATATTCTTACAATGTCTGCAGGTATTATTTATTCAAGTTATAGAAATAACATTTTAGCAAGAACAAAACAAAAGAGTGAGACCTGCTAATGTGGTGTTGTGGAGGACCAGCCGCAACGCTACGGCAACACACTGACATTAAGCTTCCTGAGTGAGCTCTGTGACTGTGTTCTGCTCGGAAAGAGTATACAAGCACACAGGACAGAATTAAACCCCCAACTGGCTAAGGCATACTCCTGTTATCCATTCCATTTGAAGGGAAGACGTCCATGGGGAGGTGGAACCAGTCTCAGGTTCTCTAGTGCCAGAGGTTGGGGTATCGAAGAAGCAGTTCTAGAGTTAAAAAAAATGGTGGAAGTAATTTGGGAGGTGGTCCCAGGAAGTACCCAAACTAGAGTGGGAAAGAGAGAGAAAAAGGAAAGGAAGTCAATGACGGGTGTGTCCATGAGGTACCGCCGGAGCTCAGACTCGGTGGGACCTCTGCGAGAGGTATAATGCACTCTAGGATGATGTGAGTTATAGGACACTCCCTCACAGCCCTAGGTCCATCTAGCCATCACCCTAGATCCATCCTGACCTTGCTTTCCAGTTGGACAGCCCAGATGTCAACATGCATCTTCCCTCTTAAGATGCCAAGTTATTTACACAGCTTAAGAACAGGTTTCTAGCCGGGTGCGGTGGCCCACACCTGTATTCCCAGCGACTCAGGAGGCTGAGGCAAAACCAGCCTCAAGTTCAAAGCCAGCCTCAGCAACTTAGCTAGGCACTTAGCAACTCAGTGAGACCCTGTCTCTAAATAAAAGACAAAAACGGGCTGGGGATGTTGTTCACTGGTTAGCGCCCCTGGGTTCAATCCTCCTGTGCCAAAAAAAAAAAAAGAAAGAAAGAAAGAAAAAGAAAAAAGAACATGCTTCAGGGTGTCCCTTCCCAAAAGGGAGGAATCTGAGGCATTTATCTTCTCTGTAGGTGCATCAGTTCTCCAGCATTTCCAGTCTACGCATTTGCAGCTGAGATACAGAGAAAGTGCTGGTGGTAGGAAGTTTGCAGTGTGTGGAGAAGAGAGTGTGAGGATAAGGTCATGGCTCTACTAGCATCTCCTTACCCAGAGCACAAAGCTCGAGGCAAAAGCTTGTGATATTACGAGCAGGGAAAGAGGGAGAGCCAGACAGGGCAGTGCCTTGCTCTGTGGCAGCTTGATTGCTCAGTCTTACCGGGTGTCTTCTCGGAGGCCATGGGAAACCAGTTCACACCAGTGTCTCTGTGAGGAGGAAAGAATTTCCGAGGGAATTCAGCTTCTCTGCTCTTCTAGGTGGCAACTATGAAGATGCCTAGTGGATGACAAGGTTTCTTACACCTCAGAGGCTACAGGAAGATCCTGGGGCAGGAGGTGAGACGTGCATAATGGGGGAGTGAGGAGAGGAGGTGCCCAATAACCCAGGAGTGAGGAAACTGCTGCTCCAGGGAGCGCTCCCAGCACAACCCTGACCGGAGCTGCAGTAACCAGGCGGTCCTCCCAGTCGCTCAACTAAAGGTGAGGCCAGGGTGGATCTGGGGTGATGGTCACATTAAACAGGTCCAGAAGGCAGTGAGGGAGCTTGGGTCAAGACCAGGTAGGGTGTCCTAATAATCTGCATCATCCTAGAGTACTTTATTACCACATTACGGTAGTTCGTTAATGATAAGTTTCATAAAAATTTCTCAAGGTAGAGTCTCAAGAGAAGAGATATTATTTCAATGTCATTTTCCGACAATTATAAGGTTGGGAATATTAAACAATATTGATAAACAATAGAAAAGAAAGAGGTAATTACTAAGACCCAATACTGGTTCTCTGGAAACAGATCAGATTGGTACAGTATCGTTTCCGTTTCTGATCGATTCACTGCACTGGTGAAAGTTGATCTAAGCAAGGCTTTCTGGCCATGTCACTGGTGATGTTCTTGTGAATGATAGGCCAAAACATAGGTAGGATGACTAACCAGTTAAAAAGAGTTTTGTTGAGTTTTCAACCAACAGTACTCACGTCTATAGAGATATGACACAGAGTTCTGGTTTCTGCCACTCTTTGTGTTCAATACTTTTTCTTTGATGATTTCAGAGAACACATTGCAGCCATACTCACCAAATTTATGGATGACATAAATGGAGAAAGAATGGTTGGGCAGAAAAGAAAAAGAAAGAAAGAATGGTTGGCAGAATTAGGATTCAACTTGTACTGACAAGCCAGCATGTCAGGTGAAACGAACTCAATAAATCCTTAAGAGTAACAGAATCTGTATTTAACATCAAAAAGTCAATTGTGTCAGTACAGAATTTGGGAGCTGGGTTGACAGAAATTGAGTCAGAAAACATGGGAGTTTTAATTAACCCAAAGCTCAATAGAATCCAACAACAAAACTGTTTATTTTTTAAAGCAATTTTAGGCTGTAGTAATAAAAGTCTTATTTTCAGATGAAGAGCAGCAATGATCCTAATAGATTCTGTGAGAGGCATACTATACCAGGAGCACTGTGTGTTCAGTTCTGGGTGAAAGAGTGAGCAATTAGATGCAGGAGGGATTTCAGATGCATGTCACACAAGGAATGGTTATCAGCACTGGGGACAAATGAGAACAAAATGATAATATTTTACAGGAATAATAGTGGCCTCTGTCTATTTGTCAAGCATTCAGGTGTAAAAGGGAGTAAACATATCCTTTTGCTCTGTGTTTTAGCCAGCTATCACACATTAATACCGTGTTGGCCTATAACAGCATCTGTTTATCTCACACGCATCTGTAGGTGAGCTGGCGTTTGTGTGATCTAAGGGAGGCTGGGCTGGGCTTCACTCCAGCACTTGGTTTGCATTCAGGTTTTCTCCATGTGTTTCTTTTTCTTTGGGAACCAGTAGGTGCTCCCTAGGGATGTTTTTCTCATAGTAATGTGAGAAGCACATGAAAAGTCTCTGCTGGTCTCACATCTGCCACCACTGCATTGCCCAAACCAAGTCATCTCCAAGTCAGGAGGCCCGGGAAGTAGACCTTGACCACCACCAGGACATGGGAAGGGAATTGCATATACTCTTATTACAAAGTTGTGGAACCAATAATTAAATTCATCCTACCCCAGACCAATAGGGTAAAACTAGGGTCAATGGTCTAAAGTTGGAGGAAGATAGGTTTGGGTGTATTATAATTAAAAACAGAATGATCATTGGAACTGTCCAATGATGGACACAAACTAGTGAAATCCTTGTCCCAGAAGGGTAAGTTAGAGTTCAGTGGATCATTTCTCAAGAACACCAGAGATGGAATTCTACTATCCTTTGTAAAGTTAGACAATGAGCTGGGCTGTATCTTTCACTTCTAATATCCCACAATTCCGTGATCCTATCCAACACTCTTCTGTTTCTGTGCCACCTGCACCCTAAGTATGTATTATGGCTTACTCATGTCCCTGAGAGTTTCCATGAATATTTATTGTCTTCTTAATTACTTGGGAAGCATCTCAATGGCACAGACTGGGTCTTAAGCTTCTCTTGCATCATTTACAGCCACTGGCTCAGGCACCAAGTCCTTAGCATGGTATCAAACCATCACCCAACACCCAATCTAGCCTCAAACCATCTTTTCAGCTTCATCGTCTACAATCTCCATTCTGTTGCCCAGTGAAATTGAGCAACTTCTCTATATACATACTCTTCTTTTCAGGGTTTTCTTCATTGATATACCATTCTTCTTCACACACCCAGACTCTACCCATTCCACCCAGTGCAAACCAAATGTTACCTTCTCCAAGATGTTTCTACTGATACCCCACCCAGAAAGTAGTCTTTCTTTCTCTTCTGAATAGCCCTAACACTTATAGTTCTCAGGATTTTTGTGGTATCAAAAAATATCTTGGGAATACTTAAAACATTCACACCAAGGTCCCATTCCAACACAGTCTCCTGTTATCGGTCTGATAACAGAAACTCCAAAAAACAGTAGTTGAAGACATTGGGTTGACTCCCATAGCAAGGTATATGAAAGTAAGTGGTTCCAGGATTAGTGCTACACTTTAATGACGTCACCAAGAACATAGTCTCTGTCTTCCTGATCTGCCATTCTCAACATATTCCTCCTCATGGTTGAAAGGTGACTGACATGGATCCAAGTGTCACACCCTTACACCAGCATACCAAGCAGGAACAAAGCAGGCATGGGAGACATATTCTTGTAACACGTCCTTCTTGTCAGAGAAAGAGAACTCAAAAGCTTCCTGCAGCTATTTCCTTACATCTGACTCATTAGAACTAGGTCACATGGCCCTCTCTGACCTGTCCCTGGCAAAGGGGAATGGATTTGCAAGAGTGCTTAAGGTCAAGCATGAGCCACCATTGGGTTAGACTGTCCTGAACAAAATTCAGGCTCTGAATTATAAGCAAGAAAGAAGAGGAAATGGCCACATCTTTCCTAACACAGTGAACAAAAAGAGCAACTTATGAATACAGGTGCCCCTCTGGGACAATAAACTTGCTGAGGGTAGGGTCATGTCTGTACGTATAGAACCTTTATGAATCTTCAGAGATGCTCCATGATCTTTGATGAATCGCTGAAGCCTTCCTCTTCATGACATTGTCCGGAATGCTGTTTTTTTTTGTTTTTCATTTTTTTTAGAGTATTATTGTTTTATATAATTATGGGGTTCATTTTTACATGTTCATAAATGCATCTAAATAATTTGCTCCCTTTCAATCTCTAGTACTTCTTCCTTCCCTCCTTTCCCTCTTACCCCGACCCCCTTCCTCTACTCCGTTGTTCTTCTCTCTGCTTATCAATGTTTTAATCAGTGCATTATTGTTATACATAAAAGTGGAATTCATTGTGTTACACTCACATAGCATAATTTGGTCATTTTCATTCTTCCTGCTTGATCCCCTTTCTCTACTCCACTGTTCTCTCATTCCATGAGATCTCCCTTTAAAAAAAAATAATTATTTCACTCTAGCTTCTGCATATGAGGGAAATATTTGACCCTGACTTCCAGAGCCTGGCTTATTTCATTTAGCATGATGTTCTTCAGTTCCATCCATTTACCAGGAAATGACATAATTTTATTCTTCTTTGTGGTGGAATAAAACTCCATTGTGTATATATACCACACTTTCTTTTAAAATTTGTTCTCTTTAGTTATACATGACCATAGAGACTATTTTGATATATTTATACAAATGTGGAGTACATCTTATTCTAATTAGGATCCCAGTCTTGTGGATGTGCATGATGGCGAGATTCACTGAATACCACATTTTCATTACTCATTCATACATTAAAGGGCACTAGACTAGTTCCCTAACTTGTCTCATGTGAATTGTGCTGCCGTAAACATTGGTATGTGTGTATCACTAGTATGCTGATTTTAGTTCTTTTGGATAAATACCAAGGAGTGGGATAGCTGGGTCGATGGCAGGGCTTTGCAACACTGGTTTTATCCAATTGTAATGCATGCAGTTCCTGTGCCCCACTTATTTGGTCTTTTGAGGATATTTATTTCCCTAAGATCTCTAAATATAAGAAAAGTTTTTCTGAAGATTGTAGATTCCTAATAGATATAAAATTCATTAAACAGATGCTAATGATTTAGGTTCCTAGAAAAATCAAGTAGCGAAAAGGAGCTGGATTAAGCACAGCTCCTGTGCAGGATTTTGTTTTTCGTGGAATAACCTGCCATGAAATAGGATGGGGTTTGAAAGGGTGAGGCATCTAGGGTGCAATTCTGGTCCCAACATTTCAGTGCCTGTGTGATCTTCAGAAAATAATTTCACCTCTCTGAGCCTTGGTGCCTTTGTTTCCTCATGTGTAAAACCTGAACTCTTTCCCAGGGATGCTGTGTGGACTGACACTAATAATAGCTACAATCATCCTAGTTGCCATTTTGTGGATGCCCATTCTGGAGCAAGCCCAATTCTTGGCATTTTCTGTACTTTCTAGTATTTTTAATCTTCACAAAAAAATTGCAGTGAGGGAAAAATTTGCATGGATCCTGAGACTCAGGGCAGTAAAGGAACTCGCACAAGTCACACAGCCCGTAGGTGGGCTTTGGAACTCATGCGTTTGGCTTCAAAGCCCTTTCTGGAGCATTAGCATTGCTCAATGCTTCTTGATTTCTTTTGTCCTTTTCTGCAGTTATTTGATGTTGTTCCAAAATCCCTGAAATGTTTCCTCTAGGCACTCCTTATCTTAATTATGTAAAGTATCGTTCTTTTTCTTACTTTTGCCTGTTCAGTCTCCAGGTCAATTTTTAAGTCTTTTTCAAATGCCCATACATTTAAAAAAAAAAAAATCCTTCTCAATATATGATTTCTTTTTTCTTTATTCTTTCTTTCTTTTTTTGGACACTCTTGCTTTGGGGAAACAGAAGAGGGAGGAGGGAGAATGAAAGACTGATGAACTCAAATGGCCTTTTTAGCTTTTATTCTCTGCTTTCACTTGAGAATGCTGTGTCACCATGACTCCCCTCCTCGTCCTCTCCCCTTTCCTGGAAAATACCGTTCTTGTTTCACTTCCCTTTTAAAATATCCACGTATCTTTTTGCCCTCCATCCCTTTGGCTGTATTGCACTGGGTCTCACTAAGGACACAATATCCTTTTCATAATAAGGTACCCAAAATGGCACAGTAGACTTTTGTACCCAGCCAGAATCACTGCATTCATTACTGATACCGTGCACTGTCTACTGGATACCCTCATTTTCTCTTTTCAGGAAAGACTGGTGTCAGTTTTCATCCTGCCTCTTATGAACCAGGATCTTATTTTCCCTAAGTCTTGTGGTTGCTGTTTTACACCTCTGCCAGTTTCCATTTCTGCAGGACATCAATGGACCAGGATGCCCCTACCCAGGACTGTGACTTGCACTGAAGGAGGTTAAGCCTGTTCTGCAAAAATTTCTGAAAACCTGTTTGATTCCTGCCCACCTTCTTTTCCATCAGTGGAGTCCAGTGAGCATATCACTATCTTTCTTTGGGGACTGTATAGTCTCACCTGCTCATCATAAAGGAGCCATTCTTATTGCCTGGGCTGGTAGATTTACACTGAATGTGGTTCAGTCTGAATCTGTAATAGCCACAGAACATGCTCTAGAAATTTTAAAAGAATAATATAATAAAATCCTGATGTGGCTTTCTTTCCCCCCCTTGAAATATGAGCACAGCAAGGAAACTTGAGAAAAGAACCTGAAAATCGGTCAACGGTAGATTAATTGTGTATATAAGAGCTATCATTGATTGAGCCCATAAAAAAAGCCAGTCCATCTGCAGAACATGTTCTGTCCCTTGTATCATTTAATCTGAATAACAAGCCTCAAAGGAATGCATGATCATCCCAGATTTACAGAAAACACTAAGGCTAAGAAATTAAGCAATATACATAATCCCATGCAGCTAGTAAGCGTCAGAGGGGATTTGAACCCAAGCCTTGGCGGACTCCCAAGTCCATGAGCTTAGCTCCTGTTAGCCAGCTCCACTTGCTTTTGTTCCACGCACCACCTCTCTGATGTTTCCGTATTTGCCTTCTGGTTAATATTTACTCCTCCTCCCTAGTACACCATGTCAAGGGTGTGGCGTGAGATTTTTGCTTCCTGAATGTTCGTTACTCAGTTTAAACCAGCTTTACTCCCTTCCAAGGGGACGTTAAAAGTGACAGTCCTGAGCTCATGAAGAACCAAGAACTGATTCTAGTGCGTAATCTGCCAATAAGTAGCAGTTGGTCTTTCCTTACACATTGTAAGGTGGCAAAATCACCCAAATGAGATCTAACCTTCAGACCATCTCAGAGGTTGTGTAAGAAACCTCCAAGTCCCCAGGAAGGGTCATTGGGGAAAAATGGAGAAGGAAAAGTCCTGTAGTCACAGGATTATTACAGTGGGGTGGGGGAATTAGGGGCCTTTTTATTTTCTATCTTAGGATCAGTGTGGTAGAGATAAGGTGGGCGTGGTCATCCCTGAGTTTGTGGGATGACCTCGGGAGGCATTCTGGGCAGGTTTGGTCCCCTTCAGCTTCCTCACGGGTGGAATGAAGGTAACAAACACTCAGCCGTTCTAGAAGTAGTTTGTGTGCTTATAAGATTTTGTATATAAAGTATTCACCAGGTACCTGGCGCTTTATGGGAGCTCCCCAAACCAAAGCAGTTCTTCTCCTTAGAGACTTAGCCTGGCTGACACTGAAACCTCAGGTGCCCTGATTCTAAGCCACAGAGTGAAGGTGGACACGTTCGTTCTGTCACCGATTCTAGGTTCCTAACATGGGAGATAGGACACATAGCTCACTCCATCTTTTACCTGTTTTGGTAAGAATAACTGAGGAGTTGATGCAGCATTTTGAAAATCTGAAATACTGTTAGGTGATTCTTTGTTTTCATAGTAAAAAGGAAGGGAGAAAAAGAGAAAAGAATCCAGAAGGATGTTTCCAAATTTGCAAAATGAACAAGATTAGTGTCTGGTGCTCTTTGATGTACTTTTCACTCTCTTAAAACAGGAGGGAAAAGGGTGTTGTGTCCCCCGATCCAGTCAAGAAAAAGAAAGAGAGAACATTCCTCCCCTTTTTACTCAATTATGCCACAATCAGCTTACTCTGCTTTGGTATCAGTGACTTCACTGCCTCAGTTTTCCCATCCATTTAAGTTGAGTGACAGTTACCCTGTGAACTTGACCAGGTGGACAAGACAGTGGGAAAGCATGAGGCAGTACCCATTTTGAAGGGGAAAAACTTCCTGCTAGAGGAGAAGGACCGCTGAGCCAGAAGGCAGCAAATATGAACTTGAAGTTGGGTTTCCAGCTCTGGGCAGGTCATGTCACCTCTCAGCGCTACAGATTTCTTACTTTGCAATGAGAAAAGTGGGTCTGGGCGATCCATATCTCGGGGTTGGAGGCACCAGTGAGATCTTTCTTTCATGTGAAGGCATCTCACACATGCATGCTCGCAGGGCATGTCATTATGTCATCCTCTAAAGTCATCCAGGTTATTACTGACTTTTTTTTTTTTTTTTTTTTTTTTGGTACCAGGGATTAAACACTTGACCACTGAGCCATATCCTTTGTATTTTTTATTTTGAGACAGGGTCTTGCTAAGTTGCTTAGGGCCTTGCTAAGTTGCTGAGGCTGGCTTTGAACTCATGATCCTCCTGACTCAGTCTCCCAAGTCACTGGGATTACAGGCACGTGCCACCGAACCTGGCTAAGGCTGACCTTTTATTGCTGGTCTTTCTTATGCAGGGAAAGTTTGGACATGTAAATTCTCCCACCATATGCATTTTTAAAAGCTTCTGAGATCTCCTTGAAGTTATACCTTTCTTCAGCCTTTTAACAACACCGAAACAAGGTGAGTGTAGAACAAAGCAAGTGTGGAGAATGTGGGCCTCTCCTCTAGAATGTGGGCTTCTAGAACTCAGCACCCACTGTGGGAGTGTAGGTCCAAGGCAGCCAGATCTGGTTTTTCAAGGAATGTCATTGATGTTGATTTTCTTAAATTATAGAAACTGCTATTTTAAAAATATAGGTTCAAAAAACAATTGTAAACACTGTTTAGGACAAGTTCTATTGTCTTTTCCAAAGAGCTGTAGCCATAATCTGTCCCATTTGCCCTGTGTCACAGATGGGGAGCTGAAATCCTGAGCAGAGGAAGGCTGCCTGGCTGGTCAGTCACTGAAGCACAGAGCTGGTGCCATCTAGCTCAAATACAGCATTCATCATTCTTTGCTGGCTACAGTCAGGTCTAATTTCCTAAGCAGGGCATGTTCCACCACACTGGGCTTCCTTTTCTACCAAGGATATGGAAGCAGCAAGAGACAAAAGAAAAGGCAGAAGAGAGTCAGTGAAGGGAAAAGGAGAAGAGAGAGAGAGATCCCCAATTGGTTCCACCTAGCGAGTACCCAGCATGCCTCTCTGAGGAACAAAGGTAGTTACCCTTCCCCTGCCTGCTCCACCATCCCAGCCATGGTAGTGCACCCTGGATTTGACTGTTGACCACATGCATGGAGCAGAATGCATGCAGCTCCTGATCTCCAAAACTTCAACTCCAGGTGCTATGTTGTTAATCTCGGGGACACAGGGTCAGGTTTTCCAAAGAGAGTTAAGAGTGGCTTCTTATGGGCTGGTGGGGTTGGCTTCATTCCAGTGTCCCTGCTACCTGCTCCAGATGAAGGGGAAGTAGATTGTAAAGCACCTTGGATGTTATCAAAGGCATTGTTGAAAAAAAAAACAAAACCAAACAAACAAAAAAAAACAGCAAACATCTCACCTGATTGTACCAGGTTTGTGATAGGAAGTTGGGGGGCAGTCTGTGATGTCCCTAATGACCCTCATGTCTTGACCCATACTTGGTCTACCTGTTTTTTTCTGGGGTGAGTCAGGAACACAACTTTTCTCATTTCCTTCATCACTTGCCCACTCCCTGGTATTGAGGCCCAGGTAGAGAACATAGCATCTCAAAGTCCTGGCTTTGGTGGCTGGTTTCAGCAGGAGTCAGGGTTTGGAGAGAGTTGTGTGTTTTAATCTCTCTGAACCTTGCTGTCTTTGGCTCCAAAATGAGGATAAGAACACATACTGCTCAGCCTCAGTGAGAAAATTAAAACCAAAACCAAACAAAGTACTTACCCCAGGACATGGCATGTGAGAAGTAGTCACCAAGAGATGTCTGTAGCTGGGGAAGGGGTGTCTCTAGAGCTTCCAGACTCAGAGTCTAGCCAGATAGGCATGCAAGATGGTCTAGACTCTGGTGTCAGGCTACCTAGATTTGAATATCCTGAGTCTGCCACTTCAGCAAGTTACTTAAGATGTAGGATGGAGATTATAATAGTACTGCTGTGAACATTGACAGAGATAACTCTAGTAATTTGCCATGACCAGTGCTTCCTGACTGTTAAATATTATTATACAGGTAGGAATTATGGAACACAGGCTGATAGTTAGCTCAGCCCTTGTCCTTTATAGAGCTGATAGTCTGAAAAGAAAGACAGAATAGATGTCTGTGAGACTTTTCAGAGTGGATAGATGTTGCCAGTGCTCCCTCAGATCATCTCAGACTTCAGCATGCTAAGTAGTGACCCAGTTAGGCCACTAACATTGGAGGTTGTATTGACCCAGCTTCCAGTTACTGGTGACTCTGCATCTTACCTCTCCAATGTCCAGAACCTGCTCTGTTACAGAGTGGAAATTCCAGTGAATTAGCACTTTCTTAGGAGCATCTCTCAACTAGCGAGGGATGGGAGATGCTGCAGAAATGCCCAGGCTCCCTCAGATCTCAATAAGCTAACTCTAGGGCATAAGTTCTTTAGTGGCTCCTAAGGTTCTCCAGCAGGCTTGAGCCCCAGTTCCCCGCTGGCCTGATGACATGTCATTTACCAGCTGTCTTCCTGCCTTGTCCCCATCCTCATTCTCCTTCTGGCATTTATGGGAATCCTCTTCAAATGAGACTCTTGCACTTGAATTCTTGTCTTAGGGTTGGCTTTAGGGGAAATCAGATTATGACAGATACACGCTGAAGTGCCAAGCTAAATATCCCAAGTGCAATGGTACTTGGTCAGGCTGCCAGGGCCAGGAATCCATGGTCAGGAGCAAGAGAGAGGGGTCCTTTGTCCTGGTTTCCCTTGGTGGGAAACTGTTGTAGGCCTGTGTACCTGATACCTGTGCTCCACTAATCTACTCTGAGTCCTTGTTTGGGAGCAGGCTTCTCTGGCAATGTCCCTGGAGGCAGTAAGCCCTGGCTGGCTGATGCAAGAAGCTGGAATTGTGTCTCTAGGCTATGACCACATGCCCACTGTGGGCCTCTCAATTTAAATACAACATCTATTGAACAAGAGGAAGCACACTCCATCCGGGCAACTGGGAGTTTTCTTTTTTAACAGGAGGTAAAATGTAAAAATCACTTAACTCTCTGGGCCCTTTATCTGTGAAAATAATAATGATAATTAGAACAGTAGATCCAACTGAGAGAAGTCCATCTCATGATAACGAGGGAGGTTAAAACACGCTGTTTTAAAATGAATAAAAAATAAAGTTTAAACTTCTTTAATAAAATTTAAATATAGTTTAAATAAAGTTCAAACTTCTCAACTGGGTAATAAGTCAAGTTCTTATGAAAAAGTACCAATGTAGAAAAAGAAGAGAGAGAAATAAAAGAGAGAGAGAGACAGAGAGAGAGAGAGAGGACACATAGACCTAGCTTTGACTCTCAAGTGTTCGCTAGAGAAAATTAATACATTACAGAGACAAATCTATCTTCTCCAAAACATTATTCCCCCAAAAGAAGGTGATCCTTGAGGTGGCATTTTTCTTCCATGCTGACTGGTAGTTTGAAATTACACCAGCAGACTAGAATATGAGTGTCCAGGCCTCCAAAAGAGCACAAAGATGAAAGAACAGACATTTCTTCAAAGTAATTAGATTTTTGCAACAAATTCCGGGCCTGGACAGTTTAGTGGAAGACAAAGAAAATTCAGACTCCCCTCTCTCAGCTCTTCCAAAACCAACAGAGTCCTTTCCAACCACTCACAGGTGTTGTTCCTCCCAAAACAAACACAGAAACAAATATTTACAGAGTTATGAAAATTCAACAAAAGTCACCTGGGCACAAGGTTCCCTTACCTACATCCAACATCTCTGGCCTGGGATTATTAAATAGAATGTCACACCTAGTTTCCATTGTGGGACAAGAAAACCTGTGCCAAGGAGAATTAGTTCCCAGATGTATTCACGAGGATAAAGGCCACATCTTTTCAAGAAAGTGTTTGTGGCTATAAGGAAGAGTAGACTATAGACAAAGGAAATGCCAGTGACTTTTTCACAGCAGTGTCCTCCAAGAGTGCATGACCCCCCTGCAAATCAACGCAATGTGTTCAGAGTGTGGCTCTGGCTGCCATGTTGCCCACCTCAAATTTATTCATTGTTGGAAAGAGTTCTTGCTGGCTTTCCCCAAATGTCCTGGATGTGAACAGGTCTCAAAATTAGGTATGCAACTGAGTGGTTGCTGTGAACACTCCCTATTTCATCCTTTTGCTTTCTTCCATGGAGCTAGAGAACCAGGTAAGAGCAGAAAGTGAATGCAGTTATGGAAGGAAAGAAAGAGGAAAGGAAGGAAGGATGCAGGGGGAAGAAAATGGAAAGAAAGGAAGCAAGGGAGGAATGGGGAGAGGGTGGAAGGAAGGAGTGAGGGGGGAGGAAGGGAAAGAAAAGAGGAGGAAGAAAAGGAAAAAAGAAAGGAAGGGGAGAGAGAGAGAGAGAGAAGAGAAGCGAAGAGAAGAGAAGAGAAGAGAAGAGAGAGAGAGAGAGAGAGAGAGAGAGAGAGTCCTGCTGTTGTCAAATCCTGGCTGGTTTACACTGAGGAGCCAGATAGCCTCTCAGTGAAAAGCTGAGATTAAGCTCACAACATAATTTCCATTATGTTAATGTTGCTTTAAAATATATTGCACAGAGTGCTGCAACAATCAAATTATCAATTATAATGTCTACTCAGAGTAGAAAAGTGTTACAAACAGAGGGCTGATTACTGCTTCAGTACATCCAATCTGCATACTCATTGTTCAGTACAGGGAAAACAAATTATCTTGTGTTGGCCCCAGTTCAAATTTAATTAAATGAGTGCAAAGCAATTATAATAAAGTACAATAGTGTAGTAATGAAAGGAAAATAACTCATTAACCTATTAATCTTTATTTATGTTCCTCTCAAATAACTATGTAATTTCTTTATCACCGCATCCCATAAGAAAAAGTAGGGTCTCCCTGCTAGTGGCCTGGTTTAAAAGGTTCTGTTTGCTTAAGATGCCTTCACAGCCACCATTATATCAACTTCCCTTAGCTTGGGGCCACCCCCAGTCTCCCATCATACTCTCTACTTGAACGTGGTCTGGATTTAGCACTCCTCTCTCACACATCTCTGACACTTGTCATTTGGGCAAGGTAAATCTGTCCGGAAGCCAAGATGGGCAGAGGCATCCTCCCACATCTGTTGTGCAAAGCAGGAGAGAGGACAGAATCGCTTCTGGTTTAGAGAAAGCCCAGGCTTTGATTCTGAAGAGGTACCAACAGCACCTAACACTCTGCGGTGCTTTCCATTTGACAAAGTTGTTCACATTATGATCCGACGCCTGGCAATCACACTCTGAGGTCACCTCTGGTGCTGATGAAGAGTGGAGTTTTGGAGGAAAAAAGTGTTTTGCCTAAGCCTTGCCATTTACAAGTAGCAGATTAAGGATTCTAATTCGGGTCTATCCTACCTAAATCCTCATTTCATTCCTCTAGAAACTCTCTACTCAAAGTGAGGGCCACCATTAACTGACAGCTCTGGCATCTCTTGGAAGCTCCTTAGAATCTTGGACCCCAACCCAGACCTGCAGAATCAGAATGTGCCTTTGGCAAGACACTCTGGCGATGCTTATGCAGGATGAAGATTGAAAGGTGCTGACACCGCTGGATGCCGTGCTGCCTCTCCTGGAGACAACAGAGCCCAGACAAGGCCCGGGGGGTTGATGGCTCTCTCCAGGGCCCTCAATCCAAATAAGAGCTCAACATTTCCTTGCAATTCACAGCAACCTGAGGTGATCTTGGGATAATCTGGAGTCATCAGGCTTGACCCTGGCTACCATTTGCATATCTTTTGGGGTCAGGGCTGAAGGAAGAAGTATCTTTTCTTTTTCTAGCCTCATACCTAGTCCCCAAACCTTCACATCTTCCTACGAGGAGAATTTGGAAAAGACGGAAGAAAGAGGTATGAGCACCTGACAAATGGAGAAAGGAAACAGGTTTTGTGAAGTTTCTACTTAGTTCCTAGAGATCTTCCATGTATTACTTCATTTAATCTTCATGACAAACACCCTTTTAAGATGAGGTGATTGACAAAAGGTTTAGGAGTTATGTCCCATGTTGTCTGCACAGATGGTAAGTAAGAGAGTTGAGGTTTTGCTTGGCTTCAGTGTTTACACATCCACTATACTGCATTCTCTAAAAAGAAGAGACAGAGAGAAAGAGAAATGAAGTCAGGCAGGCAGGCAAGATGAGGTCAAAAGGTGGGTGACAATCGTTAATGCTGTTCACCCTCCATTTCTTACTTTTTGAGACACCTTGAGAATTATACTTCCTATCCCCCTTGGGAGTAGGCAGGGACCCTGTGCATAGCTTTGGTCAATGACTTGCCAGCAGAAGTTTCATGTTTTGTTTTCAGTCAGATACTTAATTGCCTGGGGACACTCTACAGAGCTCTCTCCTCACTGCTGTGGTGCTTGGAAATATTCAAGATGGCGGCTGAGCCATCAACCTGTGTTCCAGAGTGAGTGGGCTGACCAGAGATCCCACATCAACCTATGGTGAACACATGATGTGAATGAAAAAAAACAAATCTTTGCTTTTTTGCATCACTGAAATTTGAGGTTGTTACTGTAGCGTTATGGAGCCTATCCTGACTCTATAGACACTAATCGGAAAAAGAGGAAGGAAAGGAAAATATTTAACACTTGTACATGTATCCTTTTTTTCCCTTGAGACTAACTAACAGCATTTCTATGAAAGAGGAATTATTCAACATTATGGACCGAATATTTACTATTTATTATACAGGTAATTTAACAAAGACACAGAAGTTTAAGCATCTGCCTGGCCAAGGTCATAAAATTTGTAAGTGGCAGGTCCAGGTTTGGAGTGCAGGTCTCCTGAGGACTAATCTTTCCTCAACACAGAACACTACCTCCATGATGCGACTAGAGCCCTGTTCCTCTGTCCAACATAAGTCTCAGGTTGGTGTATCTAGCATTGGGCTAATGCTTCCTTTCCCTCACCACTCAGGAGGAATCCAAGTTATTAGGCAATTATCAGGTCAAAGGAAAACAGGTTCATGAAGTTGCCAAAAGATGACAACATTTGACTTAACTGGGGGCAGAAACCACTGGACAAAGTCCAGAATGAAATCCTTCATTGTGGCCAACTGCAAGGAGATCTGCCCAGTTTTAGTTTGTCACCCTTTTGATTATTTTGGGTTGTTTGCAGGACAGAAAGGCAAAAGTCAGTGATGAAGAGATTGACCTTTGTAGTTAACCTCAAAAATGTTGAGTGTTGGGCTGCAAGTGCAGTTCAGTGGCAGAGCACTTGCCTGACACATGCGAGGCCCTGGATGTCACCCTCAGCTTTGCACAAAGAGAAAATAGTGGGTGATCATCACATACAGGAAAATCTCTTAAATAATCTCTATTTAACCAATTCACCAGATATGAGCAAGTTGCTCCCTTCTCCCTATAAGACACAAGTCTAATAACCCCAACAGATTGAAGGCTCTTGGCAAGTAGGCTACTTTCCAACATGTCCTTGATCTGGCTCTCTTCCTAAGAGTACATCACGTTTATTCACAAACCCATTTGTTCCAGTTGTATTTGTTTGTGTAATCACATACATTCCTGTAATGTGAGTGAGAAAGGAAACAGATATTTCTGTGAGAACTAGATAGGAAACTTTGGAAAGATTTGATCAAGACAAGTCACTAGAAAGAATATTAACAAGCTGGCCACAGTGGTGTGTGCTTGTAATCCCAGTGACTGGGAGGCTGAGGCAGGAGCATCACAAGTTCAAAAACAGCCTCAGTAATTTAGAAAGGCCCTAAGCAACTCAGCAAGACCCTGTCTCAAAATAAAAAGTAAAAAGGGCTGGAGATGTAGCTCAGTGATTAAGCGCCTCTGGGTTCAATCCCCAGTATTCAAAAAAAAAAAAAAAAAAAAAAAAACTGGCAAATCTGCAAAAAATTAAGGAAAATTGTAAAGATACTGAAGTTTCTAGATAATGCATTGTGAGCATGGTTTATGCAAGAAAGATAATTTAGAAGTCTTTGCATTAATGTAACCTAATTTTTTTTTCTTTAAAAAAACCTAAACCTAACCAGATGCAGTGGCATACAAATGTAATCTCAGCAGCTCAGGAGGCTGAGGCAGGAGGACCTCAAGTTCAAAGCCAGCCTCAGCAAAAGGGAGGCATTAAGCAACTCAGTGAGACCCTGTCTCTAAATAAAATAAAAATAGGGTTGGGGATGTGGGTCTGGAAGAGTGCCCCTGGATTCAATCCCCAGTCCAAAAAAAAAAAAAAAGAGGCCTAAATCTTCATCAAATGATTGGCCAAATGACATATATGTTTGGTGTTAACATAAAATAAAAATCTAATGTATCTTTTTTTGTTTGTTTGTTTATTTTTGGTGGTGCTGGGGAATCACACCCCTGGCCTTGTGCATGGTAGGCAGGCACTCTACCAACTGAGCTATATCCCCAGTCCCTTAATGCATCATTTTTAATCATTATTCCACCACTACCTATTTGTCTCAGTTGCTTCTGATAAAAGGACTTTCATGTAACTACTTTCATGTTTTTCATTCACCCATATCGCCTTCATCTCACGAACATATTGCATTATTTTTTTAAAAGCAAGATCTTTTGCATATTTTTTATTTTGTGATTTATTCAATAATATTTCTTGAACAACTAGTATGTACAAGAATCAGACTGCATGCTGGGGATAGATCAATGAGCCTGCAGTGGAGAAAATAGACTTCAAATAAATCACAGAATCCTCATTTCATCATAATTGTGATGTTCTTTATGAAGAAGGCTCCAACCAGGATCTAACCTTTCTTCATATAACTCATCTCTAGGATGACTTCCCTCTCTTGATGATAAGTTTGAATAAATGCCCCAACAGCTTCCTTCCTTGGATCTAATTTTCATGCCAGTTCTTTGGGCTGAATGATCACCATCATCTTTTCCAATCCCTGACTATAATTTTCTAGTGGCTAAAGCACTTCAGATTTGAAGAAAGTTCCTCTAGCTACCTATTTTCCTCCCTGTCCTTCAGAGACAATCCTTCCAACCTTCTCCAATCCTATCCTATTCCTCAAGATGCTGATTTTTGTGAACTTGATCAGCTGGTCCTGTGATTCCAAGTGTACCAGGCAGGAAGAGAGGAAGGCAACAGGATTTGTTCCTTACCTTCATATCTGCAGAGTAGCCAAGTATTGGTGGCATCTCGCCCTTAAAAACTACAGGCCTTGTCACGCAACCTTCTCCTACAATTACTCTCTAGGTCAGGGATCAGCAAATCAGGTCCACATTGGAAGAAGCAGAATCTACAAAGGCATCCACTCTCAGGGTTGTGCAAATACAAAGCCTAAGAGTCAGTACTTCCTCAAATTTTGTACCCTAAGCACCTCACTTACCTTATCCTTGTCTTTACTCTGATGCAGACTTCTTTTGTGACGGACTGGATAATAAATATTTTAAGTTTTGTAGGCCACACAATCACTGATACAACTATCCAACTCTGCCTTAGGAATGTGTGTGGCTGTGTTTCAATAAAACTTTATTTTTATAAACAAGTAGCAAAGCAGATTTGGCCCACGAGACTCAGTTTGCCAACTCTGGTTCTAAGTGAGACAGTTGCTAACTCTGGAGGACAACACCATCCCTTTTGGTTTCCTTTAGTTCTGTATGCATCTTTGCAAAAAGCCCCTTTGCTAAACTCTGCTCAAATTATCTAAATTGAGTGTGCCATCTGTTTCTTGCTAGGACCTTAATTGATGTACTTGGCTTTGCATTTCTCCAACACAGGCTTTAATTGCAAAGTAAAAACAATAAAAAAAAAAAAAAAATGGAGACTATGACCAGTTACTATGTGACAGGGACATGGTGCCTCACATGTATTCATCAATGCATCCCCATATATGATAGAATATTTTACGAGTTGTAATACACTCTGAAAGTTGACCAGAGCTAGAATAAATAAACCTTTTTTTCCTGGAGCCTGGAGTCTCAATCCCGCTGCCCTACTTGTCCACTTCTAATGGAATGGAGGTCTATTCTAATTAAACACGAAAACACATCTTTTCACAAGGGGAGAACGGAGGGCATTGTACTCCGTGCCTCAAAGAAAGCATGCTTTAATAAGAATCCTTTTATAATCCCGGCTTTTATTTGTAGCTTCCCAAAGCTTTTGCTGGTAATAAAAGGATTGTAAAGTTGACAAATATAAGCAGGGACAAAGAAGTTTGGAGAGATAATGCCTTGGTGAATGGGCAAGTATCTAAAAGTGTATTGATCCCACAACGCATAGAAGATGATCACAAAAAGCCAAAGCGACCATCAATCAGGGTGATATTTCTATTACAAAGTAAAAACCCTTCCAGGTAGCACTGTATAGTCCTCATATCATGCAGAGTTACGTTCTGTGTTGAGAAAAGTAATATGGCCGAAATGTCTCTGAAGATCTGGATTCAAATCATAGAACTTCTCTTAACTTACTGCATTTTTACATCTAATTAGTAAATGGAGCTGCAACAATTTTACTGTGCCACTGACTATCACCACTGCTCCATTTGACAATAGCTTCCAATTCCTATGAGTTTTATAGCTCATTTTGGACAGCACAATGAAGTGGAAGTGAGGTTGTGTACTTTCACTCCCTCAGAATCCTTCCACTGTGCAGAAAAGCCTGGGCTAGCCTGCTGGAGAGGGAGCAACACTCTGGAGGAGAGCTAAGGCAGCCAGCCAACAGCCAATAGCCACCAGAAGCATTGCTGCTTAGCTGATCCACAATACCCTGTAGTTTCACCTGCACACAGTGGAGATGGGAAGAATATTCTACTGAGCCCAGATTAAACTGCTGATACAGATACTGACCCAAATACACAGTTGTTTTAAACTACTCTGTGTTGAGGTGATACATTACTTGACAATTGCTAATGAATATATACCCACACACCAGATTTTTTATTTATATGAACCAGTAATTTATATTTTTGTTTTAGTCACATTGGGTTGGTTATTCTGTCATTTGAAATGAAAAAAAAAAAAAAAGACTACTAACACCAATGATATGCATTCATTCCTCCAATCAGATAGCATTTTCAGGGGTCTTGTCTTATCTGAATTCAAAGCTGAGTGGTTCATTAATAAATAGTAAGCAATTGACATACAATATTGACAGATTCACAAATCACATTTTAAAGAGCAAAGAATAGATTTGCTCTCGAGTCTACAAAGTCATCTCTAGGAGGATTGTGGTGTACATGGCTTAGCTCCTGTCTTAGTCTTTTTTCTGTTGCTGTAGCAAAATACCTGAGGCTGGGTAACTTATAAAGAAAAGAGGTTTATTTAAGTTCACATTTCTGGAGAACCAAGAGCATGGTGCTACTTGGCTTCTAGTGAGCACCTTGTGCTGCAGAATATCATGGTGAGAAGCAGAAAGAGATAGGGCACTCATGTCAGGAGCATGTGTGCCAGAGAGACCAAGGGAAGGCAGGAAGCTGCCTTTATAACAATCTACCCTTGCGAGAACTAGTCCACTCTTATAAGAACTAATCCAGTCAAAAGAACTAACTCAGTCTCTGGAGAAAGACATTAATCCATTCAAAAGAGTGAAGCTCCCATGAGCTAATATTTTCTCTTAAGGATTCTACCACCTCTTAACACCATTATATTGGAGACAAGGTCTCCAACACCTGAACTGAGAGACAAGCCATATTCAAATCATACTGCTCCCCAAGAAAAACTTGAAAGACACAAGGACCTTCTCCAACCAACACAATAGACAAAAACAGATGCATCTTATTGTCATCAAAGAACCAAACTCAGCCATCTTTCTCAAGGGAATCCAGAAAATTCTGGGTCTCCACACTACCCTCCTTACTATAGTAACCTGAAATTAAGTGTCATCTTTTTCTTTCTAAAATAAATACAAGCATGTACTGTTTCTAGGCAAGAAGCCCAGATCCATGTACCCTTGCTGTCCTCGAGGACTCTGTCTATTCATTGCTATAACTTGCTGCATTATTCCTACCATTTATTTTCTTATTTAAAAAAAGAAAGAACTGAAGCAAGTTTCCCACAGGGATCATCCTCTACTTCAGGAAAAAGGTGGAATTCACCTGACCTGTTGTCTGTGTCAGAATGGAATCCAGCAACCAATTCTCACCAACTGTGAATGAATATTGACTATGTATGTGGGAAGAGGAAAGAAGAAAGAGAGGGACATTATTTTTAAGTCAGAGGATAACAAATCTGTCTCCACCCCAAGCAAATTTATAGTTTAAATTCTTAAATGATTGCATTTTCCCCCTCAGAGCTGCAGACAAGGGTCAGAAGGAAGACTGAAAAGAGAAATATCCTCAGGGGACAGAGATAACACCCCTCAGCCCAGAAGTCAGGCGAGGGAAGTCACTGACTGACATTTACCCTTCTCTTTAAACTCTCCCAGGTCTCCACAGCTCTGGATTTCTCCTTTCTTCCTTCTGCCTCCTCCTTACTCCCTCCCCGGCTTCTCTTTTTTTCCAGAAAAGGTTCAAAGAAAAGTCTAAGGAGATAAATTCCATTTACAAGAAAAGAAAGACATGGGTTAATTTGCTGTCTCTCCTTCCACCTAGACAACTGGTGTAGGTTCTGAAAATTGCCAAGGATCAGAATGAGGCTTAGGACCACTTAAGTCTGCCTCCCTCAAGCAATTACAGGAAGAATGGAGTGACGCCATATTGGAGCATTGGGTGTCAACAGAGAAGAACGTCAGAAGATAAATGAGCAGAGGGAAGTAGGACTGGTTAGCTGGGGGAAGGCAGGGATTTGGGAACATGGGGACCGAGAGAAGTAAGCAAGAACACATTCAATTCCCATCACTCACCCCCTCACCTGCCTAGTAAATCATCTTCCCTTATTGGTGGAGGATATGTTCCCAGAACCCCAGTAAATGCTGAAAACCACAGATTGCACCAAATTTGATATACCCTACGATTCTCCCTATACATACATAGGGATATATGATAAAATTTAATTTATATATTAGGCCCAGAAGGAAATGGATAATACTAATAAAAGAATAATTGTAGGAACTGGGATTGTGACTCAGTGGTAGAGTGCTTGCCTAGCACATGTGAGGCACTGAGTTCTATCTCCAGCACCACATAAAAATAAATAAGCAAAATAAAGGTATTATGGTCATCTACAACTAAAAATATTTTTAAAAAGAATAATAGTAGCAATACATTGTGTTAACAGTTATATGAATGTGGTCTCTCTGTCTCTCAAATACATTATTGTACTCTACTCACTTTTTCTTCTTGTTGACTATGGGTAACTGAAATGACAGAAAGGGAAATCGCAGATTAGGGGGGATCCTGCATTATAAAATGCAAATTCCATAACAAAATCTTATGGCCTTATATTATTCAGGTGCCCATTCCATCAGCCTCTTCCCCAGAATGGGTCCATTTTATCCCTGGCTACACTAGCATTTTTTTCCTTCCCTCAAACATATATTCCTGCTTCTGGATTTGACATTTGCTGTTTGTTTGTTTCTTTATTTTTCTACCATGCCATGTTCCTTCCAATCCTCGAAGTCTCAGCCCAAATACCTCCTCCTGCCCATCAAGTTCTATTCTAGAACATTCCCTTTCATGGCCCTTCACGTTTGCTAAAACCATCTAGTGTCTGCACTTGTCCACTTGTCCACTGTCTGCTGTGGAACGCCAGCCCTGTCATTCTTTGTTTTGTCTACCATGGGGTCCCCCCCATGGGCACCTGGCCTGACACATAGTAGGAACTCAGTAAATACCTTTTGAATGAAAATAAAATGAAAACAATATGTAGGCTCGAGAGACAGAAATACCATTAGATGATTATTTAATAAAACATTGACTTATTAATTACTAATTTATTTCATAAAAAAAATATTAATTGTCCTCGCAATGAATATGCTCTTAGTATTTCACACTTGTGCCTCATGAACCATCATATCCCTTAGGGCTTATAATAAAAGGGAGCAGTGAGGGAAAGGGGGACTGGAAGCCAAACTTGGGGGTCCCAGAAGTCCAGATGTGCAGTCTCAAATGTGCTTTGCAGTGGCACTTCCCGTGGTCCAGGGAGAGTGGTTTACAATGGCCAGAACCCTATGGTCACAAAAGCCAGACAATGCTAGTCAATTCCATTGTTGTTTTTTTTTTTTATTTAAACTTACTTTTTATTACCATTTTTTCCAGTTACCCAGCATGCCACAATCTGATTGCTGACCTGGATGAAACAGTGAAATAAATGGTTTACAAAGAGATATTTACATTCATCTGATTTGTACTTAATATGCCACAACACACCGCACCTTCCCAGGGTAATACCATCTTGGACTGCTATGGACTGCTTCCTGGTCACTCCTGAATGTGCACATATTAATAGGATGACAAATAATGGATTTTTATTAAAAGCAAAGAAAGACAAAGGATGATACAGATCAGGAAAAGGGAAAGCATAATGGCAGCAAAATTCTGGTCCTTTACTACATCTGGCCTAGTTAAAATATGTGCCTTTCTGGTGTGTTGTGCTCATTACTGCAAGGTAAAAAGGAAACGTTACAATTTTTTTTTAAAAAAAAGTCATTTATTGAAATTCCTGTGTATAACCTAGCATATTTAAAATGAGCATATTTAAAACAGTAACTTCAAGCCATTTTTGTGAACTCACGCCGGGAGTCTCCTCATCCAGGTTCAGACTTCAATTCTAGTCGGTTCCTAGCGCAGGGACAAAGTACTTGGCATGAGGACCAGCCCCATTGTTTTTAAGTAATTCTCTACAACCTATGCACCCCAGTTGCCTGCCCTGGGTGGACTGCTCCCACCTCACCCAGCCCCATGTTCACACTCTGCTGGGCTTTTCCCTGTTGTTGACTGAACACATTCACTGGGAGAGCAGGTGTCCTCAAAGGCACCCTGGAGGGCCAGCTCCATGACAGCATACCTGTCCTTACAAACACACACACAAGAGAACCTGGTAAAAATTAGAATCTCTCCCCTGGCCATTGGGAATCCTTGCCTTCGGGTCAATAAAGCACCTTAATAATAAATAATCCTGTGCCTGAAAACTCCATGCCCTGCCCCTGGCAGAACTGGTTCCCTCAGCTAGCCTCTCTGAAGGGCAGGCAGAGCTGTTTATGTCCACGAACCATAACCCACAGCGCCTGGCATCCCCACCTCCATTAGTGCCACCTGGGCAAAGATTCAAGTGGAGTGGAGCTCAGGGAGGAGAACTGGTCTCCTTTTCCTGGTGTCATGAAGCACATGATGGCAAAAGACCTACAGGTGAGTCACATTTACTGCTCGTCTCTGTGTTGGCTCTTTCCACACTCAACAAAGTATGTCTATTAGCACAAGAACAGTGCTGAGCTGGGAGACCCGTCGCCCTGCTTCCCGCCACCGGACATACGTTCCAAAACCAGGAGGCTGCCCTACTCACAATAAAACTCCACCCTGTGTGCTATCTCCACTTTGGAGTTCTTCACTGGTCTTCCCACCTCTTCCATCCGACTTAGCAATTTTGTATTATTACTTTCTATTTTGTCAAAAAAACCATATTTCTTTGTGCCCAAAAAGTCAACCCAGAAACAAGCATGTCAAATACCTCTGCATATTTATAAGTATCCTACTAACAGTTGGCATACAGAATTCTAGGGGTGGTAAATAGGCTCATGCCCGATGCCAATTCCGGGACACTGGTAGGGGATACCTGCAGGGTCGTGTTGAGGGAGACTCTGAGGTCACATTCACATTCAGTGGCAGAGTGCTGTGATGGTGAACAATGACTGCCACAAGCTCAGAAGGACAGAAGGACCACTCTTGGGCATATTTTTCACCCTGTCAGTAAGCTCTGGGCATTCATGGATTTAAAAGTCACGAATATACCAGCAACTCTAGGGGCTCAGGCAAGAGGATCCCAAGTTCAAAGTCAACCTCAGCAACTTAGCAAGGCCCTCAGCCACTTAGTGAGATTCTGTCTTGAAAAAAAAAAATTTTTTTTTAAAGGACTGGGGATGTAGCTCAGTGGTTAAACTCCCCAGGGTGCAGTCTCTGATAGCCCACCCCCTCAAAATCTAAGATTCACTAATATTCCAGAACATGTTAATTTCCATTTTTGTATGGCTTGGATTTGAATCCTATATACTAGGTATCTGGGAACAAGTCACTTTGCTGGGGGGTTTAGTGGAATTTCCTCAGACCCACATGGTAAAGGGCTTCCAAGTCCTCGTCCCTCTTCACATGGACAGTAGTCTTACAGAAAGTAAAAACTTCATTCAATTAGATGCAAACGTCTTTATTTTCTTATTTTGAACCCAGAATACTTTGCCACTGAGCTACATCTCCAGCCCTTTTAATTTTTTTATATTGAGGCAGGGCTTCACTATGTTGTTTAGAACCTCACTAAATTGCCTAGGCTGGCCTTGAACTTGGGATCCTTCAGCCTCAGCCTCCCAGGTCACTGGGATTACAGGCATGAGCCACTGTGCCTGGCTAGATGTAAACTTCTTAAAGGGGGGAATTTTTTTTTCTTACTCTATTATATTTAGTACCAAGTAGGTGCTTAGAAAATATTTTTTGAATGAAAAGAAGACCAAGAGGGAGGGAGGAAGGGAGGGAGGAAGGAAAGACGTTAGAAATGGAGGTGGAAGGAGAAAGGGAAGAAATTGAGCTAGTACTGAAAGCCATCTACTAGGACTGTTACTGAGAGTAAAGAAAATATAAAAGGGTGTAGAGAAAGGTGTTTATTTATCCAGTACTATGATTTAAATATGGTTTGTGTGTGTCCCCCAAGGTTCATGTGCTGGGGCTTGGTCCTAGTATTGTGGTGTTCATGTGGTGGAACCTTTAAAAGGTGAGACCTAGTGCAAGTTAATTAGGTCATGGGGCACCACATTCAGAAGCGGTTAATGCTGGTCTCAGGAGTAAATTTGTTCTCGCTAGAGCAAATTGTTACAAAGCAAGCTTACCCTAATATTTGGCCTCTTTTGCAGGCAACTGATTCCTTTACTTTTTTTTTTTTTTTTTCCTGTGCTTAGGATTGAACTGAGGGCCTCACACATGCCAAGCATACACTCTACCGCTAAACTACACCTTTAGACCTCCCTTTCTGTTTCTCTACCTTGCTGTGACAAAGGGCCACACCCAACCCTCACTTCCTGCTCCTGGAAGACATCACAAGCTCCCCAGACCAGCTCACCAGAGCATCACCACCACCTGTTGCATCCTTCCATCTTGCACCAGGACACTGCCGCCATGCTGTTTGGATGCTTTAGTCACCATAATCATGAGCCAAATAAACCTATTTATAAATTACCCAGCTTCAGGGATTTTGTTATAGCAACAAATAATGGACGATACATCCAAAGAATGTAAGTTTCCGACAAAACAAAAAATGAAATGGCATATTTTAAGAGTAACTTGGAGGTTGAGAGGTTATTTAAATGTCACTAAATATGAAGGAGAAAATGATAGAGTGATGTTTGGTACTAAAACAACAGTGGTTCTGGTCTCACCCATTTCTCAGCCTAGAGTAGGGACAACATGTTGTTCATGACTGAATATCTAACAGTGTCTCTTTCTCATTAGGATTTACTATATATGCATGCAAATGAGAGGAATAAAAGTCAAAATACTAAGTTTCCAGGTCTCAGTCAGAGGAAGGCACTGTTTCAGCCCAGGTAAGAGGAAAAGTGGGATCAAATTTGGACCAACACTGACCAGAGGGATCTGAGGATGTGGGTAGGATAGATTAAGAAACTGAGATCTTGTGACATAAAGTTAGGTGGACTTGGTGCTGGGTCTCAGCTGCAGTCCTCACTGGTCATATGACTCTGAGAAAATCATTTCAGCCCCCTGAGACTCAGCTTGCTACTCATCTACAGAGTAGGGTTAATAATATTAAATGAGATAGTGCACAGAAGGCATTTAGTACATATTTAGCAAGTTGTAATCATTACCTATTATTACTATTACTTTTATTGCTGTTATTATTATAGGTAAGATGCTTATTATAAGATTAAGCATACATCAAATGTTTCCCCCTAAGCACAGTTTGACTCTATTTTCCAGCTTACCTTTAAGGTAGATGTAGTCACAGAAAGGGTTCTGGGTCTGACTTGCAAAATCTCCCTTCACACTCTCACCTCCCCTCATCTTCTAGTCAGATCCAATGGAGGACTTTGAAGTCCAAAGGGATAACTAAACCATTGGATGGGAAGAGCATGTTCTACAAATGATTGTGTGGAATAAAGTCCTGTCCTAAATGCATCATCTCATTTAATGTTAACTCCATTCTGTAGATGAGTAGCAAACTGAGTCTTAGGGGACTAGAATGATTTCCTCAGAGTCATATGCCCACAACCACAGCTTCTGACCCACAGTGCACAGGAATGTGAACTAAAAGTGCACTTTGATTTTTGCCATGTGATTGAAATTTGAGAACTCTTTGTTACAGCAGCTAATGTCACTTACCCTCACTATCACCAAGAAAGTCTTTCAAAGTCTTGTTGTCAGGATTAACAAGAACACCCATGAACGACACTTCTCTAAAGACTCTCTTTGCCTCATGTCATATCTTCTGGACCTTGGAATGTAAATTCCGGCTGCTTTCTAACCAATGTCTAGAACCATTTTCACCACTGTGCCCAAAGTCTTCATTCCTTGGGGTACTCTCCAAATGAATGCATTCCATGGTATCCATTTTGAGACACTGAAATATGAGAAGCAGAGGGCTCCCTGGATTCCTGTGCTATATTACCAGTCTTAGTGAGAATACCAGGATGCCACCATTCATCATCCAGTGGTCTACCAGACAAAATGATTCACCTGGACTTGAAGGTTGAAGTCCACAGAGCATCGTTTTAACTGGAGGGAGAGACACTTCCCTAAAGCAGCAAGAGCTTTACAGAAGAAAGTTGTATTAATGACCTCACTTCTGTGCTTATCAGGAGCAGGCCATATAATCCCTTCCCGGAATTACATGCTGGCCAGTTCAGATAAATAACACAGATCTCCGCCATTCATAATCCAAAATGTTAACAATTAATTTCCGAAATCAATCCTGAGGGGAATTGGAAACCTAAACCGCTAGGCCCAGACAGGCCCTGCTCAGTGAATTTCTCATGAGTCAAAATTTAAACCTCAAAACTTGTAACTAACTGTTGTCAAGACACAGCTGACTTAGGCAATCAAGATAACAATATTCAGCAATAACCTGGGTGAAACATACTCTAAGTGTGAATTAATAAGTCGGCTGACACCAGGCCCCAGATGTTTCCTACTCTGGCAATATGCCCAAAGTGATGATAAGCAGATTTACATACTTAACTAATATGTTTATTTAAAGGAAATTTCCAAATCCAAAATAACATCCAGATTTCTTATTTGGCTGCAGATCAAAAGACATCCTATCAATAAAGACAGAATCCAGGATAAACCTTTTCAACATCTGCTTAAAACCAAACAACAGATTTGAGAGTTTTGAAAAACTTAATTGCAGACAAATTTCACTGCCTCTTACATAAATATATATTTTCATGTCCCTGGGGTGGTTCTGACCTCATCAATTTTCATGTTCACAATACACGACATTGTTCATTTACCAGCACCAACAACCCTGCCTTTATGGAGAATTCTAGTCCCAAGGTTTTTGTTCAGATTGAAGGATGAATGGGCTTTCTCCCCTATCCAGAAATGTTAAGCAAAAGGCAGGAGCAGGACGAGAGTTTAGAATGTTGTAGAAAAGAAAAATCCAACCCTCAACCAGCAAGTGTTTGTGTGTTCGTAATCGCCATAAGGGATTGTTTGGTGTCAATCGCCAATACTTTTAGAAGAGAATATAGAAATTGTGGTTCTGTAGAGTTTCTTCCTCTTCTTTTTCCTTCTTGCTGATCCCACAATGGAGAGTTCAAGAACTGGATCAAAGTCTTAACACATCTGTATGGGTGTGAAGGAGGAGATAATAGGATGAGTGTTGGCCTCACAACACTCTTATCCCTTTAGCATGAATTAATTCACTTTCCCTAGATGGAAACTGTCTGAAATGGGACCAGGTCTGTTGAGCACTGAGGCATCCCTCCTACCTGGCCAGGGCTGTAATGGAGCTGAGGACTCAGTTCAGAAATTCCCTTTGTCTGAGAGATCCGTTTAGTGTCAGGACCAATATTAGTTGGTTGACCTTGGGGTCTGGTGACGGAGAGAATTAGAAGTCATCCATGTCTACTCCCACTCCATCTTTTGAACTTAGTCACATTAAACTGCTGGGACCAACTCCATCATAGCCAAGATAGCAAAAAATGTTATATTATTGTTAAAGTGTTACGTATTTAGGCCTCTGATGGTTGTGATATTTGCATCTGTACTGAACGTGTAGATTTTTTTCTTGTCTTTATTCCCTAAGCAATCCTTTATAATTATTTACATACCACTTACATTGTATTAAGCATTGTAAGTAATCTAGAGATGATTTAAAGCGTACTGAGGATATTCTCAGGCTACATGTAAACACTATACCATATTATGTAAGGGACTTGGACATCCAAGGATTCAGGTGTCCACAGAGGAACTAATCCTCTATGAGCTACTAAAGGATGACTTCTTTTGGCAGGCAATGTTGTGCTTCTTTGCCACCAACAAAATAGAAACACAGGGATCCTTCCACATTCTGTTAAAAGACAGTCATTTCAGGATATACCGCAGAATCTGGGCTGTGGGTCTAAATATTCCACCATACCCCTAGAATGGATTGCTTCCTGCTGGTTGTTTCAACTGAACCCCTTGCACACAACTTCATCATGCCTTTAAATTTTGAGGGTACATTTTTTTAACTTATCTACTTCCTGCACTTACCCTGGAAGCCCACCAATGGCATAGCCATTTTGTACATCTTTATAGGTATAGTGTCTAACACAACTGGCACAGAATAAGAGCTCAATGGATACTAACTGGATGGCCTAATGAATGAATGAATGAAGTAAATTAGTTGCTCAGACCCTGTTATGGTTTAGATGCAGTGTCCCTCAAAAGCTCACTTGTGAGATAATGTGAGAGGGTTCATAGGGGAAATGATTGGGTTGTGAGAGACTTAAACTAATCAGTGAATTAACCCCTGATTGGATTAACTGAGTGGTAACTGGAAGCAGGTGTGGTGTGGCTGGAGGAGGTGGGCATTGGGGGTGTGGCTTTGGGGTATATATTTGTATGTGGCCAGGGGAGTCTTTCTCTCTCTCTGCTTCCTGATCATCATGTGAGCTGCTTTCCTCTGCCACACCTCCAGCCCTGAGGAATGGAGCCAGCCTTCTATGGACTGAGACCTCTGAAACCTTGAGCCCTCTAATAAACTATTCCTCTGCTACAGTTGTTCTGGTTGGGTCTTTAAGTCATAGCAGACTAAACAGACCCCAAAGTCTGAGATGCCTCTTGTTGTTCTATACTTTACTTGTTAAAAGCTTTCAGTCTGAAATTGGACAGAACTGGGATCATATCTCTGTTCCACCTCCTGCCTCCAAGTTCTCTGTCTCCTTTGAGCTTATTAAAGGAAAATGATAATAACCACTTCACTGGTTTGTGTGGACTAAATGAGCTAACACAAGGGTTTTAGGCCAGTTCCTGGGTCATGCAAGTATTCCAATTGTTTATGTGCTGTGTTTTGTGTGACTCATTTCTTATAAACTAACTCTTGATGTTTGCTATGGGTAGGATATGGCAATGGTGATTATGATGAAACAGCAATCAAGATCAGTGCCTTATGTCCATTATATTTTTTAATCTTCACAACAACCTTGAATCAAAGTTATTGTTATCCTTGTTTTCTAATTGTAAGTCAAATTATATACATGAAGTAACAAAATTTGTAAGTGGTGAAGCTGGAATTCAGACTCAAGCTCATCCGAATTAAGCTCTTTCACATAGTCATTCTGTCCTGTCATATGGAAGGGTCTCTGATTCAGAAGAGAGGCTACTTGTTAGCCAAGGAGGGAAGCATAGGCCATAGACATGGGAAACGGATTCCTTAGCCTGGAGGAATAGGGCCAACTGACTTTGGGGACTGCCAGTTCTATTCTTCCTTCCCACATTGATTAGGATTAAGTTCTATAGCATATTCTAGAAAACAAATAATAGTGACTGAAACAAGATACTTTTTTTTCCTCTTATATAAAAGAGCAGTGATATATAACCTAAAGCAAGCATGGTGGGTTCCAGTTCCCAAGAACAGGTTTCTGTAGTCTTCTGCCGAAAACAAGCAGCTAGAACGTGATTATCAATAGCTAAGATATGGAATCAATTAAATTGTCCATTGACAGATGAATGGATAAAGGAAACACAGCACCAATACACAGTGGAATATTATTCAACCATAAAAAGAATGGAATCCTGTCATTTGTGGCAACATGAATGGACCGGGAAATAAGCCAGACATAGAAAGACCAGTACGCTCTTCTCCGTAGAAGCTGAATTAGTTGATTTAATAGAAGTAAAGAATAAAAGAATGGTTACCAGAACCTGGGAAGATGGAGGTTGGGGGTAGAGAGAGAATGGTTAATGAGCATGTAGGAGGAATAACTTCTAATGTTCTGTAGCACAGTAGAGTAGCTTTGCTTGACAACAATTAATTGTATATTTCAAAATAGCAAGTAGAGGAGATTTTGAATGTTCCTAATACAAAGACATGATAAATGTTTGAGGTAATGGATATACTAATTACCCTGAACTGATCATTACATATTATATATGTATATTGAAAACTTACAGTGTACCTTATAAGTGTGTATAATTATGTGGCAAATAAAACATTTTTTAAATGTCTTTAAAAATAAGCAGCCAGGCAAGGTGCTCTCCTTCCTCTCAGAGCCTGGGATTCTCCTTCTCCTCCAAGTATTCCTCTTCTGTTGGCCAGAGGAGCCCCTTCTCCCCTCTGTCAGCTCCCCTAAAGACCAGTGGGAACCCCAGCAGCAGCAGCAGTAGCTACACAAACAGGCCCAAGCAACACTGCAAAACACTCCGAAAATTAAACTGTCATTGGAACCACAGTCCACGAAAGTAAGTCAAGGACCTCTGTACTGAACCTTATCAGGGTGACTGCCTGGGAAAATAAAAGATTAAGATGGGACCCAGAGTCTCCTAATACAATAACCAAAATGTCCAGGATACAATCAAACCCATCAAAGAACCAAGAAAATCACCACTTGAATGAGAAAAGACAATCAGATGTTGGAATTGTTTGAGAAGCATTTTTAAAGCAGTCATCATAAAAAAATGCTTCAATAATCAGATACAAATTCTCTTGAAACAAAAAAATAGGAAATCTCAGTCAAGAAACAGAAACTGAAAAAGAGAGAGAGAGAAAAAAAGAACCAAATGGAAACTGTAGAACTGTAAAATACACAACAGAAATAGAAAGGGTGGGTTTCCCAGTGGGGTCAGTCTCTTCAAAGAACTGCAGAGGACCACTGGATGATCACCACTTAATCTCATTGTCAACTTTCTAGCTGAAAGGGAGGTTGGGAAATGTAGTTTTTAAGTTGTAATGCCAGCAATAAATTGAGGTTTGGTTTATTAGGTAAAGAGAAAGAAAAGATATTGAGTTATTTAACTACCCAGGTCTGCCACTGAAATAAAAAGTCACAGAGCAAGGCCCTGAGAGTCAGCATTGGAATATGGGTTCATTATGGGCAAGAAACCATGTGCCTACTAACGAAGTGGGTAAGTCGCTTTTGGTTCAGGCTGGCATGATCCACAGACACCAGGATTCTTTTATGTCTGCATAAAGACAACATGATGTGACCTGATGTTGCTAGCACCTTGACAGCCTCACCTTCTGAGAGAAGGCCACTTAATTACCTGATTAATTTGCTCATCTTAATTAACTTGTCCCTATTGTTGATAACCTTGTATTGATTGCGCTGCTGGTAGTAATTAGAAAAGTTGTGAAGAAATAAATGGAGAAGCCATAAGAAGGGAAAGCAGAGCACAGATTCTGTCTCCCAGGAATCTACCATCTACCATCTAGATTAATACTTTTGCTTCCCCATTTTGATAAACATTAGAGACACAAATAATTTTCTCTGCTAATCATGTCTATTCACTTCACATTCCTTCCTAGAGAATCTGCCCTTTGTCAAAGTCTCTGTTCTTCTAACCCCCATAATGACCCAGTCCCTCAACCAAGCTGGGTCAATCACATTCTTGTGGATTTTTTTTTTTTTTTCAGATTTCTTAATTGGAGCATGAAGACACAGTACTGGTTAACTTTGGGTGCTGAAACTATTGAATTATTGGATTATATAGAGAGTGGCCAAGGGACCCATTTTGTAGTAGCCAGTTGGGACCTTGAGCTCCTACCAGCTGTCAGAGAGGACTGACTAGCTAAGTTCACCAGACTTGTGGTTTTACAATTCCTAATCCCAGTCTTTAGTCCTCTAGCCACAAGATTTACCCTAGGGCTTATAGACCTCGCTGTACAATAGTTCACTCCAGTTAGTTGCCATTTCTTCCATCCCAAAGAGTCTGTAATATAAATAGCACACGCTCATCTTTAATGTCTTTCCAGTTTTGTTTCAAACACCTCTGATGAAAACGTAAATTTAAGGTACCTATTGAAAAACCAGAAAAGTGGGAGTTGCTACCAAGAGGCATATACCGATAAACTGCTCTGGTTTCTATCAGGAACAAGGCTGTGTCTAACTCTTTCCTACCCAGTAAAGTAGAGTTCGACTGCCCACCATTAATATGTCACCATTTCCCCTACAGACTTTGGTCCTTGGGGATCCCCTAATTCTCATACTCCACCCAGATTCCCAGAACTCTATTGCCTCCCAGAAGTAATCATAGTCAACGTTTAGTGTTAGTTATTTTGGCTGGGGGCCACGGCCTTGCAAAGCTGGTATTGAAGGGATGCGCGCCTACCTAATTTGATTGAATTGAGCGTTCCAGTAAGACTGGTGATGTGTTCCTTGCTTCAGGGTCCATCCTAATGAGCAAAGGCTGCCTCCCTTCATAGAAGGCTGCAAATGTGGGCTTGTAAAGAAAATCTTTACAAATACTTCTCTATGTCTCAGAGATCGTCCATCATAATTACACATGGGGATGTGCTGGGAAATTCTAAAATAAACCTGATTTCCCTTCCCATCATGCCTTTCATTTACTATTATGGTACCAAATTTAAAAAAAAAAAAGACTTTCTTCAAATGTTATTAATTGAAACTATAATGAAATTGAAATAACCAATGGATAAAAAGCAGTGTAATCAGGTAGACAAGGTTATCACCATTTGGAACCCCATATTCCTTACCCCTTTGTCTAGAGTCCTCATAAGCGCTGACTGAGCTGGCACAAGTCATACAAACTAAAACTTCAAAAGTGTGTTGAGAAGAATAAGGGCATCTCTACAAAGAAGTGGTAAGGCAGAGGGCGCACCCTATGCTGCTTGCAGCTCTTTGACAGTTACCTGGTGCCACGGGTCTCTTTTTATCTTTCCTACCAACAAAGCTCAATTCTAGAAAACCGAGGAGCCCCATCATAGCCCAAACTGTCACATAAAAGTGAAACTGTATTAGTCCAATTTGTGGTTCTGTAAGAAACTTCCACAGCCTGGATCATTTATAATGAACAGAAATTTACATCTCAAGTTCGGGAGGCTGGGAAGTCCAAGATGATAGGACTAATATTTGATGAATTTCTTATTGCTGCATCATCCCAAGGCCAAAGGTGGAAGGACAGGAGAAGGTTCCTTTTGTAAGGAACCTACTTCCATGAACGTGGCACCAATTTGTTCATGAGAACCTGAAAGAGGCAGAGCCCTCACAGCCTAATAACCTTGGAAAGGAGGCACCACTTAATCCTATTACAGTGGCAATTAAATTTCAACATGAGTTTGAAAGGGGACATTCACACCATAGCAAAAAAAGTCTCCTCTTACTAAAGTCTTCTTCTGTGCAACCTGAAGCCTAGCCTAATCCTAGTGAATATACAAGTTTCTATCTTGACAAATACAAGTCTACAATGCCATTTAAATGGCAGCATAGTATTCCAGGACATAGAAAGATTATGATTGACTCAACCATTCACTATTGGAAGATATTTAATTATTTCCAAAAATTTTCCATTAATTAAGGCATCAATGAACAACCTAGTAGCACCCTCAGATATCTCCTTAGGATTAACACCAAAACTAATTTTTTGTAGCCTAGTTTAGCTGGGCAAATTAATATTTTAATTAATTACTTAAATCTTTTTGAGGTTTACTGTGGACATGCTTCTCCAGCCAGATAGGATAAAATTATGCTTATACAAATCTTGCAGGAAGTTTGTTCATTCATCCTCTTAACACGTCGGTGATCATTATTTTTTTGTCTTTGGCAATTTGATTCATGCTGGGCTTTTACAATCAGCACTACCCTGGTTGCAAGAGGCCAGCATGAATCAAATAACTTCCCTCTGCCCAGCACCACTCCCTGTTTCTCTGGATTAGGGGTACCAACACCTGTACCATTCCCACCACATTTATTTCACTTAGGGGAGAAAAAAGTTACAGCCATTTGTTCATTCACTCATTACACCAAAATTATTACCCACTTTGTACCAGCGTTGTTGTAGGTGCTGATGATACAGGGGTGGACAAGACTAATAAGATTCCTAATGGATCAGAAGGCCACCATTGATAACTGTCTGGGGCTCAGGGTCTGCTCCCATCTCAGCCCATTGGAAGCAGTCCCCAATTCAGATTCCACTCTGTTCCACAGTCACTCACTAGCTGTGGACAGCTTCATGGGCGTTGTCTTTTTAATTCTGCAGGTCATAATTGGAGATGGCCATCATGGCAGACTGAGCAAGATAATGAGCTATTCATGAATAATTTGGTTATTAGACATATCAGAGTGGTCCCTGTATGCTAGCAAGGAGACTCAATCTCCATCCCATAGAAAATTAAATTGTCCTGAGTGTAGTCTCTCAAGTCTAGATGGTATTCTAGATCTAACATCCAAATGACTTCAACCAAAGGGCCATGCCACAGATCCCACCACCCTTCAACTCTTGAGCAGCTGACCAGCCCAAGAAGGTCAGAGCTCTGGCATGTTCCAGAATCACAGAATCTATAGGCAGACGGGGTCTACAGGAAGTAGAGTATAACTCCCTTCCTATTTAGGAATCTCTTCCATGTTCCCTTTTCACAAGTTTTGATTCTGTAGTAACCATCCATCATCTTTGCAGTTTTCCAAGGTTGACACAAAGGAAGACATGACCCAGAAGCCACAATCTTTTCCCAGGTACAGAGTCTGCTCACAGGTGTTAGGGCTGCAAAGAGGTGTTAGGGCTGCCCAGATGTTCTCATTTGAGATACAAGAACCTGATAACCAGTCCAAACAAACTGGGATCTCTCTGGATTCTTGCCAAGATCTCCAGTTAAGTCACATGGGTCTGTCTCTTACAGATTTTGTGGGGAAAAAATAATGCATATTTCAGTAGCATTCTAAGTCCAAGAGAATGGTGTATGTACGTGTGAGTGTGTACATTTATACACATAAGCGTGTGTGTGATGGTGGTGGTGAGGAGAAAGTTCTTGGGAAACCATTAAACAAAAGCAGTTGAATGAGCCTCACCTCATGCAGGTTGGCAAATGCCCTCCATTTTCCTGTCTTCCACAGGGGCGAGAGGAAGGCACTAACATTTATGGAGCTCTGCGGTTTCCATTGTGCACTGCTTAATTTTAGTCTGTTCCCTGACAGCAGATAAGCTGCATGGAGGCAGGGATTCTGTCTATCTTGCTTACTACTACCTTCCAACAGCCTAGAATGGCATCTGGTATATAGTAGGCACTCAAAAAATATGTCAACAAACATCATCTTTCCTTCATAACAACTATTCTGTGAGGGAACCTCTATTATTCAATCACTCAAGCCTTGCTTGAGTGTCTAATATGTGCCTGCTCCCCCACCAGCCAAAACTCCAGTTAATCTTCTACCTCCACTCTCTCAGATGCTTTTCGGGCTTAAAGGTGTCGCAAGAGATGTGAACATCCCCCTGTTAGCTGGTCACTCAGACTCTTGGCATTTCATCAGTCCCTTCAAATTCATTTTGGAAGAAGGGAGGGGAATAAAAAAATATTCAATTTATCACTGATGATGTAGACAAGTTAGTCATACCCAACCCCCCAATACACACACATGGGATTCAGTGGAAGAGATATGGTCTCAATAACTACAGCTCTGTCCTCTTCTGTCCCCAGTGCAGGCAGGCAGCTCCCACTCAACTGAAGCACAGGTCTCAATTTTACCACCTCACCTTTCCACTTGAACATAGGGTCTCAGCTTAGACTGGGTCTCATCCTCCAAAGGACAAGCCCTTCTTATCCCAAGTTGGGGATCCTCTAAGGGGCCTGTGCGTCTAGCCAGGAATCAGGCTAGAAAATCAGAAGCTTGCCCACCGTCTCAGTTCTACCAAGAGAAGGTGGGAGTAGAGTCCCCAGAGGGTGCACTCTCCTGCAGCCAGCTTGCTGGTGATTGGCACCTAGGTTTAATGGGGTTGGCTTCAGGGTCGGGGATCAGGCACGTTGCCATCTTGACAGATGGGCACGTGGGTAGATAGCCAACAGATAATGAATGAGCAACAAATGTGTTTGTTGAGGGCAGGTTTCCCAGGCAGGAGCAACAAAACTAACTCATCCTGAGTCTCCACACCTGTGTTCCTCTTCCATCTGAAAATCCGCTGGAGGCTCTGATCCCAAATAGGGGAGAGGAACCTGTACAAGTGCTAATTCCTGCAGAAGAAAAGAAAGAAGACATCAGAGGCACAGAAGAAGGACATCTCCAGAGGCAACAAAAGATGCTACTGCCTGTTTTCAATGAAGGCATCAGGAGGGAATGAAGTTAGACATAAAGTAGATCCTCCCCATGGATCTGTCAATATTTCTCCCTCTCACAGCTAAGAAGTTGTGAAAACCTATTTTGTGACACTTATATAACCATGATGAGCTTTGAGGAAGAACATGAAATGGGAAAAACATTGACAACTGCCCTGAGATCTTCTTCCTGGGTAGTAAATAGCTCTGTCTTCATGGGATATAAATTATGAATCTTTGACAAGTGTCCAGAAACAACAAATGTCAGCCTGTATGGTAATACTATCTTATCCTGTACCAATTGATATGACATATTTAGTATTTTCTGGTGAATCCAAAGCCAGGCTTCAGAACTTTTTAATAACTAAGTACATTTATAGGGTAAAACTGCAAGAAAAGAAAAGAAAAGGAACTATTTGGGAACCTGACCCTCAGCCACCCAGTCCCCTTTTCCAGACTGGGAGCAAGATACCCAGCCTCAGAATCTTTGGTTGCAACTAACAGCTTTGAAAGGATGTGGTATAGTCAAATGCAGTGGTGTGCAGCTGTCCTCCATGAGGCTGACCAGGAGGATCAAGCACAAGGAGAGTCTGGGCAATTTAGAGAGACCCCATTTTAAAGAAAAGGAAAAGAGGAGGGAGAAGAAGGAGGAGGAGGAAAAGAAAAAGAAAAAGAGGAGGAGGAAGAGAAGGAGGAAAAATAAAAATAGAAGGGTACAGAAGATCAAATTCAGAATCTTTTCTTTGAATTTCAGAAAAGTGACTTACGGTTCTTCTCCATCAGCCATTGGTCAGCAGGGACAGAGCAGATTAGCTCCATAGCAGTGGTATAGGTTCATGAAAGTAGACACTTCTATGCCCACAATGACTTGGATGTTCC
The DNA here is from genome assembly GCF_902686445.1 of Sciurus carolinensis. Classification (NCBI taxonomy): domain Eukaryota; kingdom Metazoa; phylum Chordata; class Mammalia; order Rodentia; family Sciuridae; genus Sciurus; species Sciurus carolinensis. The sequence goes on along the minus strand of NC_062228.1, from coordinate 30,865,029 downwards.
TGAGTCCATTATGCAGGACACCGAGAGCTTTCAGCCTTTGCCTTCTTGGACTACGTTAGGCCTGCTCTTGGGGATCAGGGTCAGATGCCAACCTGGAAAACTTCAAAGGGCTGTGAACACTGATGAAACTGAGTACAGAAGGGCAACAACTGGATGGGACTCAGAAGAATCCAGATACTTCTCCCAGTTCTGGTATCTCCTAGCTGGATGACATTTAAAAACTCCATTTCCCTTTTCTGGAGTTAAATAAGGGACAGCCCTGTTGCAGTGCAGTGGGCAGAGAGGTTACCTGCCCACGGAGTTTGGAATTGGGCCTGCTGGGTTTCAATCTCATTCTATCACCTGCCAGCCTTGCGACCCTATTTGAGATACATAAGCTCTCCCCACCTTCATTTTCCCTTGTGTAAAGTGAGGATAATAAGTGTACCTACCTCCTAGAGTTATTGGGAGAATTGAATGGGCTCACATACATTGAAACCATGTAACGTAATGCCTAACACATGGTAACACTCAATAAATGTTAGCTGTTCTTATTTTATGAGGATTTGCAAAGGTGGCAGTAGATAGTAAAGGGAGTAGACGGAGGAAATGATTAGCTACTTTAACACCAACACTACTGGTGACCACTGGCTACTAAGTTATCTGAAACTTCTCAATCGGCGATGGCTACCACTATGGGCTCCAAAGGTAGCACTGTTAATTGGTGCCATTAATGATTAAATTGGAAGATATTAATGAAGTTTCTGACTTCTACTAAAGTAAAGCTTCTACTTTAACACCCCAAATCACTTATGCCCATCAAGAAATAGGAAAATGGACATAGGAAGTCAGGTACTTGTATCTTGCACACTGATGATGAGGTCATGACTTTTGTCCTCAGTAGACAAATGTGGAAGGTCTGTTTGTGGAAGGGGATTCAGAACCCTTGTCATCCAAGTGGCATCTGAACTCCATCAAAACATCTTTCTAAGGTGTGTCATCAAAGTCTCTTTATGAGTTAAATTGTGTCCTCCCAAAAGATATATTGAAGTCCTAAACCCTGATACCTGTGAATATGACCTTATTTGGGAATGGGTCTTTGCAGATATAATCAAGCAAGCATGAGTTCATATTGAATTATACTGAGCCTTCATCAATATGATAGGCCTTATGTCTCATAAAAAGAGGAGAAGAGACACAGACACACAGAGGGACACCAAGTGATCATGACATAGAGATTGCACCGATGTGTCTACAAGCCAAAGAACACCGAGTATGTCCAGAAAATGCAAGAAGCTAAGGTAAAGGAATGGAACATGTTTCCTCATACATCCTTCTGAGAGACTATGACCCTGCTGATGATGGCCTGATTTCAAACATCTAGCCTATAAAACTGTGAGAGAATAAACTTTCCATGTTTGAAGCCATTCAACTTTGTGTTACTTGTTACAGCAGCTCTAGAAAACTAATACAGTTTCTGATGAAGACAAATTGCAGTCTTGGTTTAAAAAAAAAAATTAAGGAAGGACAGAAATTAGGTGTCTAGAAAAATATATGGCTATTCTCATTTGTACGTATTTAGAGAACTATGCACATAAGAACTATGCCACCAACTACCCACTAACCTTATTCCCATTTTAGTGACCACCTGGTTATTCCCTCACATTGAAAAACTCTCATCCTAGATCTTACCATGTGCTATGGTTTGAATGAGTGGCCCCAAAGGTCTGTAGGTAAAGGCTTGGTCTCCAGGTATTGAGAGGCACTATGGACATTTAAGAGGTGGGCCTAGTGGAAGGTCCTTAGGTCACTGGGGGCATCTCTCTCACTCTGCTTCCTGATTCAAGATGTGGGCACTTGTTTTGATACTCCCTCCATATTGTGCTATCGTTGCTGGAGCCCCAAATCAGTGAGGCTACCATGAACCAAAATAAACCTCTCCTTACTTCATAAGTAATCTATCTCAGTTACTTCATTACAGTGAAACAAAACTGACTAATATAAAACTCCCTTCCAGCATTCAACTTCCTGGGTAGATTTCATCCCCTTAGAGAGGTCTTGGAGGACCATTCTCTCAATAGTAGCACAGAAAAACCTAGACATTCTTTATGATTTCCCCCGATAGGTAGTTCCAAAACACAGTGCTATGTGAAATTCTCTTATTGACTTGCTCACTAGTGGCTCACCTCTCCACCGTGGGGGGATGTTAACACCACTAGAAAGGGCTGCTCTGTCTTGGCTTCACTCCATCTCCAGCACCCAGAAGTGAGCCTTGCTCGTAACAGAAACACAATTCTATATTCCATCACATTTAAAATAACCTTTATTATAAGATTTACCTTTACTGTATGTGACCTTAAGAAAGAAAAAAAAAAAATGCTGCTAATTAAACTCTGACCTGACAATGATAGAGAGACACAACTCAACCCCAGAGATGTTGAACTGAAAAAAAAAATGTGTCTTAGATACAGTAAAAAAAAAAAAAAAAAGGATATATGTTCTAATAATAATGAACCTACACAGAATTCTCTGAAGGTCCCACATGTACAGAGTAGTGGGAAAAGACAGGGTAGGTGCCAGGGAGGCCCCGAGAGTGGGGCCAATGTCTACTACAAAGAACATTTGGTCATTTCCATGTTTTATGATGGTGTTATTGAACTTCAGGATCCCAGCATCAGCCAGACCACCAAAAGTCACCCCATCTATTGAATTTCACAGCCTGTGGTTAGTTGACACTTCCTGGAAGATGGTACACATTCAGGGAGATTCTTGCATTTCCTTCCTCCTCATAATGACACTAGGAGCAGGCAGGTGAGGGACCTGAGGTAAGGGAAGTTAAATGGCTTGCCCAAGGTCATCAGATAAATAGTGCCATAGCCGGACCCAAATGGGTTCCCCAAACACCACGTCCAGACCTCTTGCCACATATCCAATTGACTCTAGTGCCTAACCCAAGATAATTACAGAACTTACATTTAAATAATTGCTTAACAAAATTAAACTGCAGGAACTTTGGCTGTTGAACATTCTGGAAGATTCCAGAAACATATGAACAACTGCTTACATGCCCTCAAGAAGATCATCTAGCATCGTGGCTTCTGATTCATCCATTAAGCCCCCCACCACTGACCACCTTGTCCCCATTCTGAGTCCAAAGGCCTTTTTATGTAAATGAACTATTGAGCTAGTGGGAGAAAAAGTCTGGGCTCCTTTGGGGGTGCATTTTGGAGCAGTTTGCTGTTTTCTTAATGCTTGGGGAAGAGTAAGCAGTAATCGATAGTGAAGTCTGCTCGAATCTCAGAGGCTCGATGAAGGTGCTTTTGAAGCACATCACAGAGCTTGATTTTCTGTTATTTAGTGCCAAAAGTTATTACCTCAGCAGCAGTGCGATGTCTAATTTATACCAAATTGTTAGCTGAAATCTATTAAAGTTTATTAGCACCATCTCAGAATACAGTAACATCTCACTGGTTCTGCTTCTGTTTAAATTGACCAGCTGATTTAACTCTATTAGCTTTGAGGCTGAGATAAACTGGAGTCCACGGGAGTTATTCACGGCACTGGGAGAGAATGAAAACAGACCGAAGCTTGGGGTATTTGGGGTGTTAGCTGCTACCAAATTGCTGTCGGCTTCACCTCTCTCAATACAGCCTGGATCCTGTTATTCCATTATAAATAGGATGAGAAGCTGTCCTCAGAATGCAGAAAGCCATTGTCAATATGATGGACCTTTTGGCAAAGAGAGAGAAACTTCTAGAACTGTAGGACTGACAGTCCATAAGGGTGATTTCCATCAACTTGGATTGTCTAGAAGAAGAGACAATTTTTCAAGACATTTCCCCAAATTGCCAGTGAATCCATGACTTCTTGGGGAAACTTCCAATTGGATTGAAGGAGGATAAACATTCTAATGTTACGAACAGAAAGATGTTCTAGGTCTGTCTTACCTGTCCCCAGGGTCGGGATTTCAAAGAAATCAGACCACAAACATCTGGAAGCTTCTCGGTGGAGGCTGAATGACTGTCTCCAGTGGCACACAACATTTGCTTGTTTGGGACAGTCTAGAGCAGTAGGAACACTGGCCTTAAAAGTCACCCTGATCAGGTTTGAAAACTGACCTTATTGCTTACTGGTCTTAAAAATTTCTTGCCCTCGGTTTCCTCTTCTGTAAAACATGGTTTTTAAAATTTTTTGTTGTGAATATTTGAATTAAATATCGAGCAAAGACTCAGGTCACTGTAACAATATTTAGAAAAGCAACTTAGAGGGAATAAGTTAAGTTTAGCTCACAGTTTTGGAGGCTTTAAACCATGGGCAGCTGCCTCCATTGCTCTGGGCCTGAGGTGAGGTAGAAGGTCATGGCCAGAAGGTATGGTGGAAGAAAGATGTACAGTTCATGGCTGCCAGGAACCAGAGGGAGGTGAGGGGTCCCAAGATGTATTCCCCAAGGGAACATCCCCAGTGACCTACTTCCTGCAACCATGTCCACCTGCCTACAGTTTCTACCACCTCCCAGTAAGTAGTCCATTCAAATTATTAAACCCTGAATGGATTAATCCACTAATGAGGTTAAAGCCCTCAAGCCCCAATGGTTTCCTCAAAGCCCCCCACCCCTCTAAACCTTGCTGCATCAGGAACCAAGCCTTCAACACATGAGCTGTGAGGGGATGTTCCAGATTAAAATCATAACTATAACCAACATTAGTTTCCTTCTCTTTATCTCTGCTTGGCATTTTATGACCATTTGATGAATTGCATTTCTATTTTGCTCTATACTTCATCTAAACTCTCCTACTCATTGTCTTTTTTCTTGTCTGGAAAGAATCCAAGGATGTAGATGGAGCAGGGAATGATAGATGTTTTCCATGTTTGTCCTTGATTTAGAGGTAAAAAAAAAAAAAAACCCCAACCAAATATCATGCCATTGATGCAGAATAGGCTAAGAAGATTGAATTACTAAATTCTGCCATTATACCACAGAGATGTACTTCTGAAAAAGCAACCCACACACCAAAGGTCAATGTTAGCACCAGAATCCCACTGTCTCAGAGGAAACAGAAACAAAATCTTCAATCACTTACAAGCACCTAAAATACTGCTTGGCACATGGTAGGTACTCATTATGTCTTCACTGAATGAAGGAACAAATGGATGAACTGATCTAAATGCACTATATTGGGATCTCCAGAATGAAAGTGGGAAGACATAAGAAACTATGTTAAATAAGAGGCAAAGTAGGAAGATGGTGGAAAGAGTTACCAAAGTACCTGTCTGTGATCATTCAGTGAGTTCATGTAAAGTACACTCTGTTCTGAATCAAAGGCAGCCAGACTATTCAAGAGCAAGGGAGAGCAAGCTCCTGGGGCACTGAGCTCTCAGTGCCTGAGAGGTGGAGCTCTCCAAGTAGTCAGACCTGACTCCCCACACCTTCGGCTCAGTGTTGCCACCCAACCTCCAGCACTTGACCCTTGAACTTTTTCAATGCACTCAGTGTCCCTGTTACCTGGTATAACACCTGACTACGAAATCAAGCACAAGGCTTTTCCTGCATGAAAATGAATGAGGTCAAGCACAGCAGATGACATTAGCTCCACTATATAGCCTAGGAAAATGAAGTCCAGAAAATGAAGCCAATGGAAGGTCTTCATTCTTTCACAAATGCTCATGAATGCCAGCACTATCCTAGTGTGGAGGATATGATAATAAACAGGACAGGCAGTGTCCTTGCCCTCACGGCGACAACATTCCAGTGGAGAAAGACAAAGAGGAAAAGGCCCATATCAATATGGGTACAGAATTGCAGCATGATAGAAGTTCAACAAAAGGTGGAGACAGAGGACAATGTTTACAGGGAAACCTAATCAAGGTAAAGAAATAAGAGAAGCCCTGTTGGAAAAGATGGGATTCAAGCACATATCCAATGGATGATTAGAAATCCAAGGAGAGCTTTCAAAAAGAAAAAATAAGCAGCCAGGGAATGAGAGAAGAGCTGACCGATAGAATTGGTGAGTGTTCCAGGCAAAACCAAAACTCATTTTATAACTTCATTCAGACAAGAGCTCAGTCAGTTTGAGGAACTAAATTGAAACTCTGAAGTTTAGTTCATGGGAAATGAGAAGAAGTAAGGAAGATGGGGCCAGAGATACAGGTGGAACTGGAGTACATCTAGCTTGGTAGGTCATGGATTTTATCATAAGTAAAACTGGAACCACAATCAACAGAAAGGTATTAAGTAAGAAAGTGACATGATTAACTTATAACTTAAGAAGATTACACTCTGCTCCAGGGTGCAAAATGGGTGGGGGATGAGGACTAAGATTGGAAATCGTTTGGCAAGTTGGGACACCATTCCCACTGGAGCAAGAGATGATGGTGGCTTCTCTGGGAAGGTAGAGAGCTGGGTAAGGTTACAACCAGAACTCATTCCCAGGTGTCCAGCTGGGTCTTTTTAACTGACCAGGCTCTGGTGATGCACAGGGGAAAGGCAGGTGACTGGAAGGGAAGTGGGAAGGTCCTTAGGAATACATGTCTAGAACACTATGCTTGAACTAGAGCCTAGAGCCCCTGAGGGCCTCTCTAAAAGAAAATTTTATTGTCACATGAAATTTCAATGAAAAGTGAAAAGAAATCAATAGAATCCTATTGTGGATTATTTGGATGAGCACCTTCTAATTGAGTTCGACAGCATCATTTCAGAAAAAGACCTTTTGTTTTGTTTTGTTTCATTTGCTAGAGGCTCCAAATACTACTACCTTTGTTCTCTGCAGAAAAGACTAGAGAAGGATCCAGTGTATAAGTTCACAGGAAGTGATGAGAAGTGGAGACAAAAGATAGGAGCAATGTCAGTGCATGATCCCCTAGGTCTTCTATCCCAAGAGAACCAAAGTACAATAGTCATGTTTAAAGAGAGGATTCCATTTCAGCCAAAGGACACTGTAGTCCTCAACTTTTTATTACTATAATGAACTACCTGACACAGGCTACATATGAAGAAAGGAGGCTTATTTAGCTCATAGTTTTGGAGGCTCAAAGTTCAAGATCAAATGACTTCACTGTTTGGCCTCTGGTAAGGGGGGCTGATAGCAACCCATCAGGGGAGGAACACATGTCAGAGCCAGTAACCACATCTCAAACAAGAGGGAGAGAGACTGAGACCTTTCTAAGGGCATGTACCCAATGACCGAAGAACTTCTCACTAGGACCTCTTAAAGGTTCCACAGCACTTCCCAGTACTGCCACCCTGGGAACCAAACCTCCAATCATAATGGAACCTTGGAGGATACTCAAATCATACCCTAACTATAGCAAATACGATTCATCCTATTTACTTAATATCACTAATTTTAATTTTATTGAATCTGCAGTGATGTTCATATTTAATTTCTAATATGTTTTGGTTTCATAATTAACTAAAACAATTAGCACAAGAAGTTTTTATCTTATTTTATGTTTTAATATATTAACATTTTAAAGAAAACCTTTTATAATCTCATTGGGGTCTCCAATGATTATTTTCCTTTCAAAAGAGTCTATGTTTGAGTCTGTGTTACTCAAGTTTGAGAAACTATGGTCTCAATCAAATGAAAATCAAACAATGGACTGCCCAATTCTAGACTACATGATTTTAGTTTGGAATTTTTTTTTTTTTTTTTTTTTTTTTTTTTTTTTTGGTTGGGGGTGAGCAAGAGGATGATAGTAGAGAGGGAGAAGCAGCACCAGGAAGAGAAGGAACCATTTGTCCTTCCTGAAGGTGCAGCATCTCCTGAAAGTCAAGTTTAAAAGAATGGGCTTTAAAAGTGTTAACTTATTATTGGACTCCTCCATTATGATGGGGTATAATTTCTATCTCTTAAAGAGAGAGAAAAGGCAAGTTATTATCCTCAAAGTTCCAGAAGAGGAAGCTCAACTAGCTCAACACAGCAATTTCTGTGACAGTGTAATGAATGTACATTCTTGGGTTGTGTTCTTGATGAAGCCATTGGCTGGGAGCCAAAGGCCATGTTCAGTGGAAACTCTATGCCTTTAAACCCTAAACCTTGCACTCAGTAGAGAGAACCACCTGTACTAGTGAGTGCCTGCCAGCAATTCAGATCATCAGATTCCCATTCCCCTTTTGAGTCTCACATAGAGTGAAATTGTGGAGGAACTCATCAGCACTCTTAATTTTGTCTTCTCCTCCACCTTTTTGATATATTCTCCTTAATAGTTGAGTTTCCCTTACATAAATAGACCTGTCATGTGAATAAACTATGTATATAACAGGTGGGTCTCTGAGGCTATGGTATCGAGGAATGTTAAGTTTTGGCAGAAGGGAGAAGGTCACAAGCACTAGGTGTTATTTTCCATACGGATTCAAGGCAAGACTGAGGATGCTGGGTAGTGGATATTTCTAAAAGAGAAAAATATAACTTTTGCCCAAGACTTGCACTAATGGAAAGTACCATTCATTATCTGTCTGATTAGACATATAGAAACTATAACATCTAAAAACTGATCATGGGAGGACCAGACAAGGAAAATGGGCTTGGGACAGCCAGAGCAGATGAGTGCTGATGTCTTGACAGTGTTCCAGGATGGAAAGGTCCATCCAAAATTCAAGAGCAGAGAAAAGCCAGGTGCGTTAGCCCTGGGAGGGGGTTGGCTGCTAAAATAGACTTCCTTTGTTTTGCATGGTGCAACACCACTGACCTCCATCACTCATCATTTCCAAGGCACACCAAGTGCATCTCTGCCCCATTGCCTTTTAGGTAAACATTAAACAGCACTGCTCATGGAGAGCAGCCAGAGTGTTTGATAATTCATCAGCAGTGGCAAACCTGAGTGTTTCCGTGCAATGCAAATTGCTTTGGCTTCCACAGGGCTCCTGTCACCTCAAGTGCTGATGGTAAATAGCCTTCCTTAGGATTACTATCAAGTATTCATTTTAACAACATTAATACAATGTGTTATCTAACTTTACATCATGATACAAGACTTAGTCACAGAACTGGCCCTTTGGTGATTGGTGTTGATTCATTGTCATCATCACTCTTGCATAAGATTTTTAGGTTAATGGGACTTAGTCTGGAAGAAGACCCTGGCTGGGTCGGCGAGGGGAGAAGGCCATGAGAGGGGCTGAGTTGAATCAATTGCTTCACCTGAGACTTTGGGAGACCAGTACACCAAGGGAACAGCAGTAACAGCAGCAATGCTAGAGCTCCCTTTGGTAATTTGCATTTTTCAAGTCTCTTCCAACCTCAGTCTCCCAGGACAACCCTGTCAAGCAAACATGGTGAGATGATTTGGGTGTGGCGTCTGCAGACAGACTGAGTGGGTTGAAACTGAGATTACCACTTTTTAGACAAGTGAGCTTGTACATGTGACTCAACCCTTCCGTTCCTCAATTTCTTTAATTCAGATAGAAATTCTAGTTACTACATGTGGTTGTCAGCAAGTAAATGAGTTGCTATAGTAAAATACTTAGAAGTGTACACGGATTGTGGTAATTCATAAGTGATTCTGCACCTCTTCCTCCATGCATACAGCAGGACTACCTTTCCCCAGTTGCTGGGATTCAGCTGTGACCATGTGACTTGCCGTGACCAAGGAGAGCAGATGGTTAGGAAGCACGGGGCCCCCGCTCCTGCCTGCCACACTGGAGCTCCTGACAGATCAGGTCCTAGAGACAGGAGACACGAAGCCAAGCTCCCGGCCAACTCATGACGCAGTAAGAATGAGAAATAAATAATCCTTTGTTGTTATAAAGTTTTTTTGATAAACTAAAGTATAACTTATTTTCCCCTGACTAATGCTGAAAGTGGTATAGCAATGTTAAGTATCATAATAATCATTATTTTTATTTTACAGAAGAATCTAAAACTCAAGGTAATGGTCCCAAGATCACACAGCAATTATGTGTTAGAAACATATTAAAGGCCTAGGTCTTAAAGTGGACCCAAAGGGGAATATGGTAGAAATAGAAATTTCCTAATGAGAAGGAATACTTTTAAGTACAAAAATAAGCCTCCCTACTTCCTAGCTGTGCTTCAATATCTTCATCCATAAAATGGGAATAATAAAATAGCATCTAGTACAGAGGACCGAGGATGAGATAACACATGTCAAGTGCTCTTAGGATTATCTGGAATATCCTGCATATTCAAAAATGTTCATTACTATTACTATCCTTAATATTACCAAGTGTATCTGTTACTATCTCTTGGTGCCATGAATCTGTGGATACAAACAATGGCATCCATGCAATATATAAGCAATAAAGCCAAATCAGAGGCTCCTCATTGGCCTCACTCTTGCTGGAGTTTAATCTGCTCTTCTGTTTCCACGTGGCCAGTTCTCCTACTATAAACATCTCCATTACCAGGAAGTCTTTCTTGTTCCTCCCCACCCAAGACTGTCACACGCTCCCATGAACTCTGATAGGATGCTTCCATTACACACATCCTGCTTGTTTTTACCATTACTGAGGGTCTCTCTTCTCTGCTGGACTGTACACCCCATAAAGGAATACATCTGTCATGCTGACAAGAGCAAGAGCCAAATGTTTATTCACGAGAAGGAAGAAATATACACCTGATAAATGGACAGATGACATGGGTGGCCATTTACAAGAGAAACACATTTTGACAACAAGCATGTGAAATGATGCTCAGTCTCACTAAATATTAAAGAAGTGGGCAAAAACAATGTGACATTATTTTCACTTTACAGATAAAGACTTGCCTCCCAAAAAACACCCCAAAATTAATATTGATAACCTTAAGTACAGGAGATAATAGGTAGAGGAGACCAGATTCATACATTGCTACCATATGTTAAAGGGAAATTGAGCAGGCTCTATTAAGATGTTAAATGTGATCAAATAATTTTATCTCTAGGATCCTACTACACAGAAAGAATAGCATGAGTATGTAGAGATCATGTATTTAAGAGTTTCCATTATTTTTTTGTAATAAATACAATTAAAATAATCTAGAATGTTCACATATAGGCAATTGGTGAAATTTGGCACTTCTGTGTGATGGAACATTCAATTACAAGGTACAGTTTTATTGCATGATCCATTAGAGTATTAGGTTGTCCCCAAACCCTAAGATAACACCTGATACACAGTTGGTGATCTTTGAATAGTTGTTGAATAAATTAATGAGTTTATACTAAATGAAATATTTTCAGGAAATAGAATTAAGAGAAAAATTTTAGCTATTTTGAATACTATTCAAATTTTTGCTTAAAATGTATGTAAATGAACAAATTGACCAAAACTATGCTACTTCATAATTTAATGAATTGATGAATGGATAGATGATAGGTGGATGAACGATAGATGGATGGATGGATGAATGGATGGATAGATAGATACACAAATTATAGAGAAATAATTTTGCCCCAAATTCTTAACAATGGTCTTCTTTGGCATGAGAGTTTGATAATGCTAGAGTTGGGCAGTGTGTGGGTGTAGATGGGATGGTTTGATCCCTCTCACTTTGAATAATTAACTTACTTCCTGATATTATAGATGATTTTCTTTCTTTTTGATATTTTTTAAATGCTTCAAAACCTTTTTTTAAAAAATCATACAATACCTGATAATTATTCCACTCAATGATCCTAAGAGGGCCAATTAGGAAATAAGATGTCTTCAAAGTTTCACCTACTTATTTCCATCAACCTCAAAGAAAGTCTTGCCCCCTGCCCACCCTCCCCCAAAAGCAGCCAAGGATAAAATATATCAGCAGATACAGCAACAGATGTTAATTGGTGGCAAGAAGAAGGTTGCTTACAATAATGCTTTTTGGGCTGAGCTCAGCCAGGCAAATATGCCCTTTGGTAACATCAGAGCCCATTAAGATCTGGATGAGATGGGGAAAGAGAAGAAAAATGAAGAATTAATCCTCTAAAAGATTACCATTTCGATGGCATTGAATTTTCTATTACTGCCTAGGTAACCATAGAATCCCACAGATAGAAAATCCATGAGATGGACCATATTACTGCATGTCTGATAGGAAAAGGGTGAAGCATTTATCCATTGGCTATCATTCTCATGGATCAAATTTTGTCCCTATGGGGCTTTTGCACCACTATGCACCAGAGTAATCCATATGTTCATGACCAACAGTGAAGTCCTATTGTACCTGAGTTGCATGGTTGAACCTACAGAGAGCTGGTAACCATACAGTGGGTGGAAGTAGGTCCAAGTGAGACCTAGAATCTAAAGATGTGCTTTTGAGATGGCTCATCCATACAGACTGAGGAATACTTATGTATAGGTTTCTTTCATATTTCAGCTGGCCCATTTTCACACATAGCTACCACACCATGGGAGGGAAAGAGAGAGAAAGGAGCCAGGTCTGGAAGCAGCATATATCATTTCTGCCCATGTTCTGACTAGATCTGGTCATGCACATCAAAGGAGATATAAGAAAACATGCACCCTTCTTATGAGCCCAAGGGGAAAACAAAATGGTTTGTTGAACACGGAATCTTGATTTTCCCCCTGGTTATACTGGTCATGTCTCCTGGCAGTTGAGTGCTTTGATTGAGATCATGAATGTTCAGGGACTGGGTGTTCCAGACACATAGTGGGCAGTTGACAAATGATATCTCTAATTAGCATTCTGCAAAATGAAAGATATACACGGCTAAAAAAGGCATTCCTCTATGAGAAAGCTAGAAAATGACCTTAGTTAGTCAAAATCTCACTCAAATTTAGAGGGTTAGTGCTACTTGTGCTCAGATAAGGCACTCACGGTTACTGTCCCTACTGTCTGAGGTTCACAAAGCAAAACTGTCAAGCACAATTTGGGCAGAGGGTTACATACAGGAAATCAACCCTCTTGCTACTGAATTGAGTCACTTCTGTTAACATGTACCGGTATTTATCACATCATATGCTTACTGAATATCTCTCTCACCAAGAGAGCAATTGCTGACCAGACAAAACAACTTTATCCAGGGGTTCAGGAAAGGAGTGCGCACCCTTCTATTCTCTGCATAGGATTCTTTTATCTTGAGGCTTAACAAAGGCAGGTGAATTCCGTGTCTTGGCTTAGAGCTAGGGAAATAGGCTGAGTGTGTGGTGTCCTGAATCCCATCTCTGAACCTGCATGGCATCTATGATGGTTAATTTTAGCTGCCAATTTGATTAGAAGAAGGGATACCCACATGACTGGTAAAGCATTATTTCTATGTGTGTCTGTGAGTGTGTTTCTGGAAGAGACTGGCATTTGGTTTAATGGACTGATTAAGAAAGATCAACCCTCCTCCAATGTGGGTGAGCACCATTCCACCAGCTGAAGGCCTGAATGCAATAAAAAGACAGAGGAAATGTGTGTTTCTTTCTCCCTCCACAAACCCCACCCTCGTCTTCTGGAGTTGGGACACACTTGTTCTATCCTTGGACATCACAACTCCAGATTCTCCAGTCTTTGGACTCTGGGACCTGTACAATCAGCCTACGATTTCTCAGACTTTCAGCCTCAGACTGAGAATGACAACATTGCCTCCTCTGGCGTGAGGCCTTCACACTTGACTGAGTCATGCCACTGGCTTCCCTGGCAAGATTGGACAAGCTACAATGCAGCTTCTAGGTCACCATAATCATGTGAGCCAATTCCCCCAATAAATCCCCTCATATATCTCTCTCTCTCTCTCTCTCTCTCTCTCTCTCTCTCTCTCTCTCTCTCATCTATCTCCCTCTGGCTAACATAGCATCATCTCAAAAAGAACTTAATGATAACAACAATATTCCAAGCTCTCTGCTAAGTACTGGGAACACAGAAGAAACAGCTAAGAAGGTCTTGGTTTGGGTTTATTGATAAAGATGTTCTATAATAACCACACGAATAAAGAACTAATCAAAGATTGGAGAAGTGTCATAAAAGGAAAGTAGTAGAAAATTCTATTGCAGTTGTCTTTTCATTGTTATTCTACTCTTTTCATTCCACATCAAAATTCTCTACTTTTCAGCTGAGCATAAAGTCTTATAGAAAAAAAGATCAGATTTACCAGACTCCCTTGCAGCTAGTTATGTTATCTAACTAAATCCTAGCCAGTGGGATATGAGCAAAAGGAGCAAGTTATTTTATTTTCTCTACTTCCCTCTGGTTGGTTGGAAGTCAGATGTGATGGCAAGAGCTATAGCAATGTTTTTGGACTCCAAGACAGAGCCATGTTGAAGAAAGAGCCTTCATGATTGTGGAGCTGCCTGCCAGTCCTCTATATCTCCCCATGCTTTTTCATGACAGAGAAAAACATTGCTATTTGAGGATTTCTTTGTAGGCAAAGCAGGGCCTAATTTTTAAGAAGATTTCTTCATTTCTGAGATAGAAAAGGAGCTGAGCACATGAAGAGTGTCAGGGAAGAGTGTTCTAGGCAGAGGAAATTTCATGGGCAAAGACTCTTTAGAGTCTTTCTTCAGAAGGTCAGACTCTAAAGAAAAGCAAAGAGCATGAAGAAAGTGGAGTGGCATGAAGAAGGCAGCGGGTGTGGAGCCTGAGTGACTTTGTGACTGACTAGGTCTCCATCCTTGGGTCATTTAACTCTTAGGTCCTCCGTTTTCATATCTGTTAAGTGGAAACAGCTGGCACCCTCTGCTCACAGGATTGCTCTAAAGAGCAAATGCTAGATTGAGAGGGGAAAGCAGCATGATATATTAGCCCAGAGTAAGCACAATTTGACCAAGTTTGAATCTTGTCTCTGCCACTGACTAGTAGTGTGGCTGGTAGAAATACCTCTGCAGGACTGTTTTCCCAGGTATAAAATAGAAGTAGTAAACAGTATGTGCTTCACAGGGAAAGAACTAAATGAGTTAATATTTGACAAGCACTTAGAGTGGCACCTGCCACACACAAAGTGTGGTATATGTGTCTGTCCAATAAATAAGTGTCCATGACCTTGAATTATCATATTAATGACCTGTAACAGGCTCCTACCTGAGACTGAAACTCTGGGATCAGTGACCTTGTGCAGCTAGTCCTTGCTATTCTCTAGCACCTAAGGAGGGGCCTTCCTTTCAAAGAGTCTCATTAAAAGTAACTTTTCAAGCAGGAAATTAAGCCAAGTGTTTAGGACAGTGATTCCTCTGCGCTCCCCTTTCTTTCCCCTGCAACAGTGGGGGAATCTCAGCGCCTGCCTGGGACCACTCCCGTACCAACAAGATGCAGCACATAAACAGAAGCTGGCAAACTTTTTTTGTAAAGGGCCAAATGGCAAATATTTTAGGCTTTGTGAGTCACACAACTACAACTGCTTAACTCTGCTGAAATCTGCCATCTCAGCTCAGGTGGACCCATGTGGCCATGGTCATTCCACAGTCCATTGAAAGAATGAAGGCGAGGATGTGGCTATGCCCCAATAAAACAACTTGAATAAAACATCATTTTGTACACAAAAAAAATTATGTATTATTGTTAAAAAAAAGTTTTACTTAATGGACATTGAAATCTTCTTTTGAAATTTTTAACCATTTAAAAAAAATGTCAAAATCATTCCAAGCTTGCAGGCTATACAGAAAAAGGAAATGGATCAGATTTGGACTATGGGCCATAATTTGTCCATAGATCTTTGGCACAATGACTGGTACATAGTAAGCTCTCAATCGTGGTTGTTAACTCATTTTTAAATATCAGCAATGTGGCATCAGGCAGTGGCCTCTTAGTCCTGCAAGCTAGCATTTCAAATCACCTAAACAGCAGGCCTTGTCTGAGACTTTACTTTTTCCTCTTGTCTTTTACATAGCTGGTCCTGACCTGGGTTAGGGCCAGGAGCTGCAATGGAGGTGAGAGAAGTGTGTTTCATGAAGTCAATGCCTTGGTTCAACAGCTTCCTAAACATCCTGTCAGCTTGGACCAAAAAACTGCCAGCTTGAAAGGGACTTAATAAATGGAGAGCCTGTAAAGCAATTCAGAATCTGATTTTGCTGCAAAAGCATGATTTTAACAGATCCGTAGCTATTCCCAACCTTTTAACACTGTCTCTTGTGAGTCACGAGATTTTGATCTTGTAACTAAATTGACTCTACCACAGGTTTCCCATCCTCCTGGGAAAATTCTCTGACATGTCTGGCTTCAGACCCAACCCCTCTCAAACAGACACACACACACACACACACACACACACACATACACACACACACATTCCTGTTTCCAATCATCTTCTATCTCATTTTCTGCAAATTGAAATATATGTATTTTTAAATTATCCTAATGAATGTCAGAATCAACTCCCTGTGGTCCAAAAGCTAGCATTGGTGGTGGGGGAGTAGGGCAGGAGACATTTCTGTTTAATCCTATTGCTAATATTTGGGAAAGTGGCAACAGATTTAAGACCAGTTGTTTGCATCACACCCGAGATCTACTGTGGTCCCAGGCCAGTCAATCAGTATGTGGCAATCAGAACATTTCTTTTTCTGTCATTTTCCTTTTTTTTTTTTTAAGACAGACTGTTGTAGAATTCAACAAGACATGGTTTCAAAATAAATAGCTCAAAGAGTAACTTGCCTGGGGCAGAAAGCAGCCACTCTGGAAGTACAGGCTTTTCTGGATGGAACAACATTGTCCAAATTCTAGGGAGTGAGGGACAAAGCCACCGCTCTGTGTTCCAGAACCAGAGTCCCCGTGGCCCATGCCTGACCACAAAAGCTGTCCTGGTGTGTGATGCACACGGCCCCGGGGGCTGGTTTTGTGAAGTTGAAATGTTTCTCATCTCCTAGAGTCGAGAACAGAATCTAAGCAGGAGTGAACATATTCCTCACAGCAGGAGGGAGAGAGGTAGGGGAAGGGAAAGAGGACAGGAGAGAGGGGAGAAAGGAGGGAGAAAGACAGAGAGAGAGAAAATGGAAGAGAAGAAAGGATGCACAAACGCAATGAGGGCTGGGGAGGAAGCAAGAGGAGTTGGGTCAGGAGCATGGCAGGGAGCGCCCCGCCTCGAGTCCTTGCACCTTTCAGGGTGCCGTCTGCTTGGGGAACAGCCTCCAGTGAGACCTGGAAAGAAGAGCTCTCACCAACAGTCTTAGCAAAACAGGTCAATTTTCTTACTAATCTAAAAATTCTACAATTCACAGAGAGGCTTGCGAGAAGGAAGGATGGAAGGAGAGAAGGGAGAGAGAGAGTAAATTTCTTTCCTAATCTTCATTCTGTCTTTCAGAATAGGAGGTTATTCCCTAAGAGGATGAGCATCCTTCTGGGGTGAACTGGGCGAGGCTTGGCCGGCAAGCAGGGAGAAAGATGGAAGGGCTCTGGAAGGATATTCTACTCCAACTGTCTCTCAGCTGTTGAAGGGATCCCTAGGTGTGAAATCAAAGCTGAGCTGTGTTTCCATTTCTTCCCCATCTAGGAAAAGGGTGAATGGAATCAGAGTTTTCTTAAAAAGTGCCAAGAGATGAAACTCTCAATTAACCAGGACCTCCTGGTAATCAGCACTTTGACCCATCTACTGAAAAATAATTTATCATTGTTTCTAGTAAAGAGCCCCCAAGATACACAAGAGTTTTTTGGCTGTTGAAACAGCATGTCTTCCAAGACATCAAATAAAAAAAGAAATCCTGTTCAGAAGATTTTTATGAAATAATAGCCAACATTTGTTGAGGCTTACTATTTTACACATATTAAATCGTCTTATTAAAACCCTGACAGGTAAGTTATGATCACAATCATTGATAGGAGTGAAAACAGACTTAGAGAGTAAGGTGACTTGCTCAGCCTTAGAGCTAAGGATTGGAAGAGCTGAGGTTTGAAAACTGGTAGTCCCAGCTGATGTCAGAGTGCTTGTGTTTCATCTCTAAGCTATACCATGTTTTTGTGCAAAGGTATGTGTTTACAAGGGAATAAATATGAATATAAATAAAATAGGGGGCTTCAAAGTCATGTCGAGTATATGTGAATAATTTGTGAATGAATAAATAGGGATTAGAGATGTGCTATAGAAGAAGCTATCCAGACTCAGATCTCTACTTTATGTTGGGTGAAGCCATTTCTTCCCATTGTAGTTTGTGTGTGTGTGTGTGTGTGTGTGTGTGTGTGTGTGTATCTAAGTGTCAGGGAGAGCTTCCTAGAGAGGAGTGTATGTGAGCCAGGTTTTAACAGGTAAGTGAACCATAACATGAACTGACAATGGGAATGAGGTTCCAGAAAGAGGACACAGGGTGGTCACAAACACCAGGCATTGTTTCAGGAGTGAGAAGCAGTTCCAAATGTCCAAAACTTAAATTGCAAGTTTCAGGGGTGGTAATAGTTGAGACTGGAAAGGTAGGCAGGAGCCAGAGTTCATAAGGCCTTGTGTATAAAAGCCCAGACTCTTTGGACTTACTAGGGTCTTCATGAACTTGACTTATTTGGAAGTATCACACACAGGTCCATAAAGCAGAATGATAAATCTGGTACAAAGTGAAGATCCTGAGACCAAGCAAAAAATGGACTTTATCGCTTTCTCAGTATGGTCACAACTTGAGTTTATGAAGATTAGGTTCATATCAATGTTTTTTGGGAAAACTGTCATCTAAAATCAAGTGTGCTATTTTCTTCCTATAGCTGAGCTTTCTCTAAACTGGGCATTTGGAGTCTGTTTTAGTCAGCTTTTTTGCTGCTGTGACTAAAAGACCAGACAAGAACAATTAGAGGAGGAAAAGTTTATTCCGTGGCTCATACTTTTAGAGGTCTCAGCCTATAGACAGCTGGCTCTATTCCTCCGGGCTCTAGTTGAGGCAGAACATCATGACTGAAGAGTGTGGTGGAGGAAAGTGGCTCAGGACATGGCACCAGGAAGCAAAAAGAGAGACTCCACTCACCAGATACAAAATATATGCCCCAAAGGCACACTCCCAATGATTCACTTCATCCAGCTACACCCTACCTGCCTTCAGTTACCACTCAGCTAATCTCCATCAGGGGATTAATTCACTCATTGGGTTCAGACCCTCATAACCCAATCATTTTACCTCTGAATGTTCTTGCATTGTCTCACAGTGATCTTTGGGGGACACTGAATATCTAAACCATAACAGAGTCCATCTGCAGAATGGGTGTTTAGTAAGAGATAGATAGTGTATGATTTTGAAAGGTAAAATGAGTGTGAGTGCATGTGTATGCACATGTGTGTGTGTGTGAATGTTGATCTGCCCAGACTCCCAGCAAGCCTCTGTTTTAATAACTTCCTTTCTACCCACAGGGATGAACCTTTAACAGTCATATTTATACTTTTTGTCCCATCTTATTAAAGAAATTAATAGGGACAAAGAGACACATGACTCAAGTTAGTTTAAACAGATTTCTCTTCACCAGAAACATGAAATAGGAATTCAGAGATAACCAGTTAGCCTCTGAGAAATATAGAATATGAAGGATATGTTAAAAATTTGAATGCTTTGGTGCTATCATCTTTTTACATATGGAATTAGAAGCAGAAAGAACTGGCATGGAAAGACAAGAATGAAAGAGACAGAGACAAGTGGCAATCTCAGTGAGGGAATTACTGCTGGGATTCCTAGCAACTTTTCTAGTTTCTGATAGCAGCTTGTTTTGGAAGCTCAACTATATTCCTTCCCTTGGATTCTATGAGGCACTCACATTTCTTAGTAAACTACACTTTTTGTTTGAGCTCTTTTGAGTTTCTGTTTCTTGAAACTTAGATGGTTTTGACAGCACCTAAATCATCCCCTCTTGCAAGTGGCCACTAAGAGTCACAAAGACCAAGAAGTTAGAAAATACCTCAGGGCCTAATATAGCCAAACCAAATCCCCTTATCTAAATAGCCTGAATGCACTCAATTTTTAGGGCCTGTTCTCCAACATGGTGCCCCAAATACTCATCAAATACCTCTTGGATCAATCTGGTGCTGAAGTCATAGTTAAAGTGTAGAGGCTCAAGATTTAGCTGGGTCACCTTGAATAGACCCACTAGTTTGTCTTTCTCTTCCAAAAAGCTTTCATTTAACCCCTCATCTCACACATTCCTTCTTGACCTTTAATGACATTCATTTGGATCATTACCACAGCACTTAAGTCAATCTGCTGCCATCACTGGAACCACTGTCTCCCCCAGCAGATGGGAGTCACCTGAGAAGACGACTCTAATTAGTTTCTATTTCTTCCACACTTTTCATCACAAAACGCTGAATCAATTAATGTTTTTCAAATGTCTTAAAGGGAAAGTTTCCCCAATGAATGACACCCATGTGAAGATATTATTTTTTCAAGCCCCTTCAGATACAACTTTAAGGGAAGTGGAGTGAATTCTACAGATGGGGACTCAGTTTAGAGCCTGCAGCTTCCACACATCTGTTTGAAATTTAGATCTGTGTCAATCCTTTGGAACAAGAGAAAAGAGGCAGAATTGCTTCAACCAGGGTGCAGAGCACAGGATCTCTCCAAGGAGTTGTTAATCT
Organism: Sciurus carolinensis; assembly: GCF_902686445.1. Classification (NCBI taxonomy): domain Eukaryota; kingdom Metazoa; phylum Chordata; class Mammalia; order Rodentia; family Sciuridae; genus Sciurus; species Sciurus carolinensis. The sequence goes on along the minus strand of NC_062228.1, from coordinate 30,844,671 downwards.
TGATGCCTATCTCTCTCTGAACAGGTCCACACTCTTTCTTTTCCATCACAATGAGATGGAGACTCTAAAACTCCCAAGAGAGAATAAGCAAAAGGATTCCCCTTCCCTTTACTCCCAATCTTAATAATCAAGCCATATCCAGATAGGACACACATTTCAGCCTCTGCCTAAAGTTGGAATCTTCTAGCATCTCAATGGCTCTCAGTCTCAAAGCCAAGACAAGGACCTTTTAACCAACTTTCTCTCCCAGGTTACCAGTGCAACAAAGGAAAAGAATACAGTTCTTCTTGACAGAAAAATTCACTGCCTTCTTCAGAATATGCGGGAAAGGTCATTTGTGGGGAGATAACAAAGCCAAGAAGCAAGCCAATGGATTTCCCAACCAAGTGGGCTCTTGTCAAGATTTTAGAGTTTCTCACTTTCCTCTAGCATTTGACATTTGACTAATAGGAATTAACTCAAGGACCTCTGACTTATCCAATAGGGATTCCAAAGTTTTGGTATTCTCTGTTTCTGAAAGGAGAAAACCATCTCATCTCACAGTTTGTATTAAACTTTCAAGTCCCATCCGGAATGTTTCCAACCCAAGCTCTTATAATTGTAAGGAAAACACAAACTGGGCTCCCTAAATCCTTGTAAAAAGAACAGGCAGGGCCCTTCCATCTTTCCCATCTTTATTAGGACTCACTCGGTGTTTCGTGAGCGCCACCCTGGGCAAGAAGAGCAGATAAACACTATTTGACAAATATCTTTTGGTTTTCTCCTGGATGTTCAACTCTTTCTAGCCACTGTGGGAAAATAGAAACAAAAAGAAAACAGGAAACTTGGTATTTTTAACCCTCTAAAGAAGTTCCAGGATTTTCAGTTTGTGAAATGCTTTCACCTATAGCTCATTGCACCATTTATGAGACACGCAATGGGAAGAAGGCCTCCATTGGATAGACCAGGAAGCTGAAGCTCAAAATGGTGAAGGCACTTGTCCAAGGTTCACACGATGCATAAATGCTGGGGAGGAGAGACTGGAGTCCTAGTTTGATTATTCTCAGTGCACTGGGCTTTCCATTCTCCTAGGACTCCATTTAACATACAGTGGGGACAGTTCTAGAAGAAGCAAAGTAGGGACATTCATGATGGAGTGCTAAACTGAATGATCCAATAGGCTACATGAGAGGATCGGGAAGGAAACATTAGTGTGAGCCAGGGCACCATGGTAGGCTTCATGGAGGACAATAGGTTGGACCATGAAGAAGGAAGACAACATTCTCACAAAAGGCAGCAGGGAGAAGGCAGGTTCTCAGTGAAACCAATAACTTCTCAAAGTGAGATTCAGAGAAACAGAAATAAAAATGCTGAAATCCATTAAAAAGAAACCCCTAGAAAAGCAGAGCTTGGAAAGTCATCCCGCACTCCATCCTCCAAGACCCAGATGATGCACAGCAGCCACCAGCCCTACGTTGAGTTTAATGTAATTTTTGCTGCATGGTGACGTTGAGAGAATGGAAAGTGCTGGTTGAGATATTAGTTGACCTCTGGCACTGAGAGAAGTTGAGAGTGGCTCTTTAACTCCTCTCTTGAATTCCACACTGGCTTCTTTCCTTTAGTTAGCTCTCCCAGCAAGAACAATGATGTCACCAGACTGAGGCCAACTTCGTGAAGAACAATGCTGCATGGTGACGTTGAGAGAATGGAAAGTGCTGGTTGAGATATTAGTTGACCTCTGGCACTGAGAGAAGTTGAGAGTGGCTCTTTAACTCCTCTCTTGAATTCCACACTGGCTTCTTTCCTTTAGTTAGCTCTCCCAGCAAGAACAATGATGTCACCAGGCTGAGGCCAACTTCGTGGCTTAGTGGAGGAAGCACTCTGCAGTTTCTCTGTTCTCTGTCTTCTGCTGGAACTCATACTCAATGAACCAAGGTGACAGCTGAGCTGACTTTGAGGCAGACGGGTTTAGACCACCTATTCTTGACCTGGCGGCAGGAAGAACCCATTGCTGTCATCAGAAAGGTAAAGGAAAGTCAAGGTCAGAAAAGCAGGCATGCTTTCCCCTGCCTCCCCCACCTGGCCCACCTCTCCACCATCCACCTGCTTCAGCCACCTCAGGCCCAATCCCAGCTGCCAGATTCCAACCGAGGCAGTACCACAAATTGCCAGGAGATCGCTATCCAAACTGTCACCCATGATCAGAAAAGAAGGAGTTATGTAAGTAACTGACAGCACCTGAGCGATCTCTCATTTGGATTAAATCAAGATCTTTAAATATTTATAAAGTTCTGGTATCTAAAATAGCCAGCCTTTGCTCTGCACATGGGCTGTTGAAATATAGACCTAGTGTATTCTAAATGGAAGACTCATCTGAACAGTCATATATTTTATTTGTGCGTGACTGTGAGAGTACATTTGTGTGTGGTGTGTGTGTGTGTGTGTTGAAAAACCTATTGCATTATGTTAAATATCCCAAGGGCTCAGTATAGAACATGGCTGGAATGAACAGAGGACGAGAATCACTTTTTTCTATCTCATTAGATGGTCTGAGTTTTGAAATCTGCTCTAAGAGTGTGGTAAAGTGTGCAGTGTTGTAGATTAATGCACTGAATACATTTCTACAGTTCTTGATGTGTTTCATAAAAGGTCCATTTCAAAAGTGTGCTGTATTATAGGTGAACACTCTCAGTAAATAATCTTGTTACAGAAACCTAAGCAATTTTTACAAGGCGTATTTCTGGCTGACTGAACAATTTATTCTCCAGATGTCACATTGTATTTTTCCAATATAAAATGAAACAGCTTTTTTTTTTTTCTTTTAAGGCCGACTGTGCTGCTTTGTCTGAATCTAGAACAAAGGATCTCCCCTTAAGGAGGCTGATGTGATGTTAAAGCCCAATACTTTAAAATTAACACCACACCTGGGAGGAGCAAGCAGTGCCATTGCTGACTTTCCTGCTCAGGAATGACACTTGACAATCAGGCAGGACATTCCCTTGGGTCATCCAGTCTACGAAAACTCACTAGCTTCTTGGAAAACTAAAGAGAGCACGAGAAAGGGGTGCAGAGAATGAACAAGGGAGAGGAATGGATGACAGGCAGGTGTGGAGAGAAGAGAGAAAAGAGGACGAAAGGGGAGAAATGGGGAGCAAAGGTGGAATAATGGGAGTTGAGGGAAGAATAGGAGCAGAAGAACAGAAAGAAAGAAAATACTAAACCCATGAAAGTCTCTGTGTAACAAAGAGTTCTCTTATCAAACAGTTTTGGAAAACAGTGTATTCTGCAGCGCCCTTTTCCCTTGGAGTTGCGGTGCAGAGCCTATTAAGGTGCTGAGAAGTCTCGCTGAAAAGAAACTTGGTCAATGTTCATTCAACTCAATGTTTTCAAGTCTATTTCAACTCCAAATCCCTCTCCTTTGTCTTTGCTTTTGTTTTGTTTTGTTTTGTTTTGTTTTTTAATTTTCACAAAACATCTATGACTATATGACTTGGGCGTCTTCTGCTAAAAGTCTCTATCTAGCATATCCATTCATTATGTTATTTCTAGAGCAGGTTGCCCTCCATGTCAATGTATGTAAGCCAAACACTCTCCATGAGGCCCCATGATATGCACACAGGGCACGCATCTGGGACAGTTATTCCTTTTATTTGATTTTTTATTGGTGCACTATAATTATATACATAGTGGGATTCATTGTGATATATTCACACATGCACATAGCCTAATTAGGACAGTTATTTCTGAACATGGTAGCTGATGCCCACAAGTTATATTAATTAGCTTTGGCTATGTAAAGTTACAATAACAAACAATCCCCAGCAGTTGGGTTTATGAAGGCTTATAATTTCTCATTCATTTCGCATGCGTCCCAGCATCATAGCTGAGACTCAGTACTTCTGCTCCACCTATCTTCCCCAAATCTATGATCCAGGTCTCATGGCACAGAGAACAAAGCACTGGGAATGAGCAGTGTAATGTCTTTTTAAGTTTCTGCCCACAGGTTTTATGCATCACAGTGCATTGGAGGAAGCAAGTCACATGACCAAGTCTGAGAGCCAGGAGGCGGGAGTACAGTGCTCCCTCAGGGGCGCAAGGCAGTCTCAGGTGGGTGGAAAAGTGGAACCTCATCTGGGAAGAAGGGCGAATGAAGAGAACAATAACAGCTGCCACACAGAGATCAGAGGAGAAAGATGTGTTCTATCATATGTCTGATGGGAATACATGTTCTAGAATTAGCCACTTCGTGGTCCTGGAAGGTAAAAAAAAATAAATAAATAAACAAGTGCTGGAAATTGGGCCATAGTGGATACGTTGGTATATGAATGAATACAAGTAGGTCCCCCTTTAAGAAATTCGATACATGAAAAGTTAAGTGTGTTTAAGTGTTTACAGAAAACCCTTTGCTTAGTAAATAGACTTCCCAGCAAGGGTCCATTGAACAGAGTTGTATTGGATTCAATGTATTAGGTTGAACCATATAAAATTTGCCATTTTGAGGTTAAAAAGATGCCTATCAGCAATCCCATATGGTTCAGCTTAAAACAAAATTTCAGTTTACATGCCTATTGTCAGGAATCACCATCAAGGATGGTCAAAGGATTTCATCCTACGTGCCGACTCTGACTCTCTGGGAAAGTCGAGAAGGATTCTGAAGTGGTATCTAGTCCCAGCGGGAAAGAGCACCAGGGTCAGATCTGTCTGCCCCGGGATCAGGACATGGGAGCATGCGTTTGCCATCCCTGGTCTCCTGCAGTGACACACAGTATAATCCCCTCTATCAAGCCATCAGCATACCCCAGCCACCCCCGAAATTGAGAGGTGCCACCCACATGCCAAAACTCTACAGATATCTGCTTAGAGTTCAGAAAGAATCTGACTGAAGGAGGCATCGTGGGGCACTCAAACATGGGGGGTGGGAAGAAACTTTATGAGCACCATCTCCCTGGGGTTCCCCCTGCAAGCTGATCTCCATGGTAATAGATTTGCTCCTGCGAGCAGAACAGAGACTTGACCCTGGCTGGTCTTCCCCCCAGGAGCCACATCCCTTACTCCCTTACTTTTTTCAGGTATCTGCTCAAATGTCTTCTTTGCAGAGAGGCCACCCTGACTGTATGCAATGGCCGTCCCTGTCACTTTGTTCTGTTGCACTTTCCTTCCAAGCTTTTATGATCATCTGACGTGATGAACGGCATGACGGGCACACAGCAAATGATCTTCAATGAGCACATGCGTGAACCAAGTCAGACAGCGACGCCGACCTGGCCCGCAGAACAGGGACTCATTGGAGAAGCCACCTTTCTGGCACAGATTTATTGCTGAAAATTGAAAAAGGAAAGGTTAAAGGAATCCTGTGTAGTGATTTCAAAACTATTGAATCTAAGATTGAATCTGTGAAATTAAACTAAAAAGTCATAAGGGAATAATCTGAAATTAGGAATTGTTTCAGGAACATGAACGACGGAATGTGTAATGAAAAGAAAATACAAAATGAGTAAAGAAGAGAACAAATGATAGATACAACCTCAGTCAAGGGAGAATAAGGAGTTAAATTGAAAGGAAGAGAAAAGTGATGGTGGGGGGCCTGCTCGGGAGATCCAATGGACACAAAAGAATTATCCAACGGGAAGGAACAGAGAAGCAAAAAATAAAAATAAAAATGAAAAAGATAGTCAAAAACTTGTTGAGCTAAAGGGAAGTCTGAGGCTGCAGATTGAAGGGTTTTCTGAACCAGGCCAAAAAAGAAAAAGGTCTTTTTAAAGCTTGACTTAATTTGAGGACCAACTGTGTGCCGATCACTGCTCAGTGTTCACCACACAGTATCTCCTTCAATGTCTCCAGTCAGGCAGGGGTGTGCTGATGTTGTACCCATTTCACAGATGTGGAAATGGGTGTCTTGAGAGGTCAAATGAGCAGCCCAAGGTCACACTGAGAGCAGTGAACCAGGAGTCCAGCCTTTCTGCCTCCCAAGTCTGACTGACTACCTGCCACTCTGCCTCACAGCGAATAAGGATTCAGGACAGACTGCATGGCAGGCCCAGCACTTAACGGGTACCGATAATGTTTGCCACGGGTACAATACACCTTCTCCCCTCAGAGAGCTTTTAGGCCTTGAGTTGCTTTTCCAGAGGTGGGGATGCTTTTTACTGAGCCATAGGGCCCCCGCCCCACCTCATCCCCAATGCTCAAGGTCAGGAGTGCAGAATTTGTTCCCAGAGCAAAGCAGAGTGCAGTGGTTACATTTGATTCCTGGAAACAGGCAGCCTGGTGTTGTCACCCCTAGCTGTGTGATTTTTTTTTAATTAATAAACTTCTCTGTGTCTCAGTTTCCTTATCAGAAAAAATAATAATGATAACCTAATCATAGGGTCCATGTATGGATTAAGTAAACCGAGACATGTAAAATCATCAGATCAGTGGGTGACAGGTCAGAAGCACCCAATAAATGAGGTTCCATCAAGTCTGTGGCCCTGATCAATCTCTGAACTCAGGACCTTGCACCCCAGGCCCCCTCCACAAGGCGCTGCTGCTGACTCAGATTCTGCTGCATCGAAGAGGTTCCATTCCCGGTTTAACTGGTTTCTAGCCAGCCCCACTTGACACCCCTGCGTAGAGGGCCACAGCCAGCCCTGTGCAGCCCACTGTCTCTCCTTAGGCCTTCTGCTCGGTCTCTCCCCCTTCACACCATTTAGTCAATGCCATTAATCAAAATCCTATAGCAGAAAACGCATGCATAAGTCCGACACATTTATTGCTATGGCAACAATTCAGGCACTTGTCCCAGTGTCAAGCTATATCAGTGGAGATAAATTCTATTGTTTTCACAGTGACAGTTTTCTCTGTGTTGGACTTAATCCATGGAAAAATATAGCCTTTCTCCTTATTTAAGAGAGTGAGAGAGAGCTCAAGAGAAAGAGAAAGTGACCTCTGGGTTTCTTACCCAGTGCATTCAGAACTGAAACCAAATTTTTTTTTCCTTTCTTTGAAAAATGAAGGAAGACATTCAATGATTTGCAGCAGCATCATACTGATCAATTGATCAGCAGTATCCCCATCACCAAGATTTTCCTATTTAGAGCCTGGAGTTCAGGGAGGACCCAAATGCATTAAAAAATTTGCAAACTCTGCTCTGCCATGGTGTTCACTGTCCTAGCCTATACTGGGGTCCAGCTTCTGGATACACTGGTGAATTCAGCCTGATGCCTCAGCAAACAGTGTTGGTAAATAGAAACCGGCTTTCTCAGAGTGTTCGTTTTCCCCTGATGAATAGCATCTCTCACCCAGAGAGACGGCCTCTTCAGTTCTGGGGAAAAGAGGGGAAGGTTCTCTCCCCCATCTTCCCCAAGCATCTTTGCCTGAGCCTCAGGGCTCCTTGGCATGGCAACCTGGCTTCTGGATTTTGTGCATTGGATAGTAGTAGCCTGCACTCACCACACCTACACTTCCGGAGGATGCCGATTTGTCTTTTGTAAGCCCCTTGTCCCGCTTCCACACTGAATCACTTTCCCATCCTTCCTGCTGGAATCAAGGCCCCAGAGGAAAATTCCATCTGAGTCCAGAGGTCTTCGGGGGTATTGGATGTATCCAGCACTCTACTAGATGCTAAGGAGAACGCAAGAGAAATAAGAAACATTGTCCTCGGGTTGCTGATAGTAGTGGGGAAAACACTAACATTCATTCACTCACTGCTACCAACTATTAAAGCACCCACTATGTGCCAAGTGCTTGCCACACAAGACTTGTGTATTAGTTTCTTCTTGCTGATGTGACAAATCGCAGCTCAGCAGCTTAAAGCAGCACAACACTTTATTCTTGCCATTCTGGAGATCGGAAATCCAAAATTCATCTCACTGGGCTAAAAGTAGGGTGTCATCAGAGCTGCATTCTCACTGGAAACCCTAAAAGAGAATCATTTCTTTGCCTTTTCCAAATTCCAGGCCACCTATTTCCTTGGCTGGTGGCCCCATTCCCTTATCTGCAAACCCAGCAACACCAGTCTGAATCATTCTGACACTGCCTTCTCTCTGGGTCTGCTCTGCCTCCCTCTTTCAATTTTAGAGACACTGTTGATTATAGTGGACCAGATAATCCAGGGTAATCTCCCGATACCAAGGTCAGTTTATTAGCATCTTTAACTTCATCTACAGGGCCCATTTCTCCCATGTAACACAACATATTCACAGTTTCCAGAGATTAGGATGTAAACATTTTTGGAGGTAGGAGATACATTATTCTGTCTCCTACAACCTATGAGTTTCCTCATAGGTTGAACCTTTGAAATTTCCCTGTAAGGCAGGTACTACTATCGTCATCTTACAGATGAGGAACAGAAAATCGGAGTCTTGCCCAGGGGTCATGACAGCTATAGAAATGGGCAGCTGGAAATGGAACACACATTCCAAAGAATCCCACATTGTCTGCCTCCTGGACCATAGGACTTCCCTCATTTGTTCACCCAAGAAATAGTAAGGACTCTAAATCCCTGAGAGACATGTATCTGGGGGAAAAGACTGAAAGAAAAGCAAGGCGGCGCTCATGACAGAAAGACAGGGTGGTGTGTAACTAGGTTAGGAGTTCCTGAGAAGAGGAAACTCAGTGCGAGCTGAGGTAATCCAGGAAGGCTTCTAGGGGGTGACGGGACTGGAACTGTGTCAAAGAAGTTACAGAAAAATGGCTCCATTCCTTCCAGGCTTATGTATGTGAATGTGGGAGAGGGGTGCCCTCAACTCCTGCCCCAGGCCCTCTGGGAGCCCAACCCAGCAGGAAGGCTTGGTTCCCTCTAATACTGAAGCTCAGCGTTGCTGTTCCAACTTCCACAGAGGCTTCAGCCAATTTTCAGCAAGGCCATTTCCCTTAGGATTTAGAGTAGGGTTCTAGGGGTAATGGTGATAGGAATAGAGCCCTAGGAGGTTGCAAGGAAGGTCTAATAAGACGTGCATTTCACACAGTAGCACAAAGCTGAAGTCCCCTCTAGGTTTTGTTTCTTTCTCCTCCCTCTTTTCTATTCTTTCCTTCTTTTCCCTTCTCTTCCTTTCTTTTCTTTTCTTTTTTGACTTCTTTTTCAAAAAAAAGAAATTGGGGCCACAGGATGCCTGTTCTGTGTCCTGAAGACTCTTCCCTGAACCTCATCCATATGAATGAGGCCTTGGCTCTCGGGGTCATCCCAGCTGCAGCCCACATTAACTCCTTCAGCACTGGGTCCTGCAAGGCCTGGGACCTGGGGAGGCCCCAGCCCCTTAGTTCCGAGCATGCAGTAGCAGAAGAGAAGCCACAGTTCTTTCCTAGTCTGGCACAGGGGGAATTGCTTAGGAGACAAATTCCCTGTACCTCTGGGTCCTTTGTCCAAACACCAGATCCCAAAGAGGCCCTCTGCACCTGGTTTGAGGTGTGGGTGCCAGGAGAAGGATGTGATGGGATACCAGGCAAGGGCCTTTGCAATAGGATTTCCTCAGCCCTGAGAAATCTCTCTCCACGAAGAAAGGTGACATTTAAACATCGAGTTTTAGTATAGTGGGTAATTCTGAAAAGAGGTTCAGGGAAAGTAAGAGAGGAAAAACAGGCAATAGAGGTCTGGAATGAGAGATGGAGAAAAAAGAAGGAAACTTGAAAACTGGCAGGCAGCCCAGCTGGACTAGAACAACAGGCATGAAGAGGGGAGGGAAGGATTCAGTGGAAGCCACAGAATTTCTCCTAGGAAGTGCCCAGGAGAAGCAAGCTGACAGGAAGGAGAGGAAGATGCCCTCCCAGAATTAGTTACAGAAGAGGATCAACTAGGATCTCAAACAATGGTGGGGGCAATGGAGATCATGGGGGCATGAAGGCCAACCCTGCGTGTATTAAACCACAATGAAAGTGAAGAGTAGGACCGCAGAAGGCCTTGGGCAAAGCAGCCACCAGACTGGGCTTGGAGAAACCAGCACGGTGGAAGTAGGGTTCAAGGGAGGGCACTCAGAGGGGGACCATGAGGGTTCCTTTGTTCTTTGGCATTCTTGCTAGTAACTTATCAGGGGATCCATACTTTTAGATAGCAAGAAGCAGGAATCTCTTCCTTGCACCATATAAAATTATATTGGTCAAAATCATATTGGACAAGGAGACTTCTATGTCCTGGGCCACAGAACAGAGGCAGATCGCAGGGAAAAGCTATCAGAGAAAAAAAAGGGATTTTGAAATGAGGTGAAGGCCTTTTGTTGTTGCCCCTAGAACACTAAGGAGAATTCTTTGCTCTAAGCCAGTTTCCCAAATTTCAGTTGATTACGTTCCGCCATCATATGATGAAGCAAATCCCTGCACTATGTACAGTGTGCGTATTTCTGGACTATTCCTGTGTTGTTTGCTTATTTGTTTTTAATTGACTTATTTTTCTAGTTAAATTTATAAAGAAGATGTATTTTATTATTACTAGAAAATGAGTATCACCAGAATACATTGGAAATACATTGGAAATGAGGCAAGGTGATACTTGGATACATGACAAGTGCTTATGATTCTCCCGGAATTTTTTTTTTCCTGTTTTTGTTGTTGTTGTTGTTGTTGTTGTTTTGTTGTTTTTGTTTTTGTTTTTGTTTTATGGACTAAAAACCAGTTTATTTTCATTATCACCAATCACTAGCAAATTTTTAAAAATTTTTTTACTTGTTCTAATTTGTTGTACATGACAGTAGAATGCATTTCCGACTGATGTTTTTCTGCCTGAGATCTGACATCTGCTCAATGAGGGGGAATTGGTTAAGAGTGGTGAAGGGTTAATTAAGACAGAACTTCTTCAAACAGAAACCTTCTCCAAGAGGCAAATGAAAGGACTGAAAACAAGTTGATACAGAAGCAACTTTCTCACCATCTGCTTTTAAGTTGCATCTGAGTGTGATATCTAAAGGAATCTCCCAAAGGCCAGGGGTAGCGTCCAGTATTAGGGGAAAGGCTACCGAGAGGTATTGTCTTAGCACAGTTCTCCAGAGCGGCCTCGGGCAAAGTCAATGGGAAGGACTTTCCTGGGGTATATAGCACAAGGGCTTCTTGAGTGAGGAAAAAGAGATGAGAGGCAGGCAGGAAGGAAAGACAGATGTAAGGAGCTTTACTGAGCTGGCCACGGCCTCACAAGAAACACAGCTGGCCAAATAGGGCATCTCTGGAGGAACCATGGGAATGCTTCAACCTGGGACTGTGTGTGTCAGAAGAAGGAAGGATAAGGAACTCATTTGCAATGTTTTCCTCTCTTTGGACAGAGTTTGCACCGTGAGGCACACAGTCCTCCACGCTTCTCATTTGTGTTGTCTCCTCGGATCCAGTCTAGTTAGGCTTGGGCACTAGAAATGGAGAGCAAACAAGATGGAGGTCGTGCTAGAATGTCACTTCATGCCTGGGAGGCCCAGGGGCCAACAGTGTTAGAGGCTGTGGTGATATCATGGTGGCAGTGGCTGAAACTCCTCCATGTCCTTTTCTACCCACCGGAAGGCTGCAATAAGCATGTGGGAGATGCCATCGCACGATGTAGTTCTGTGGCCCTCAGCAGCTTCATCGCCTCTTCTGTAGAGTGAGACAGCCTGGCAGGTAACGCTGGAGAATCCCACCCCACGGACCTGTGGTTCTGGTGGGCGGGCAGGGCCAGGCAAATCCCTTGAGGCACATGAACTTGTTCCTGCGCTGGAATCAATGAGACTCTCCATTTTATTGAGTTAATACAAAAACCCAGGACAATAGGAAAGGAGATGTAACTAGGGGAACATACTTGCTTTTCTACAGTTTACTCTAACTGGGAATCAGAGAGAGATTTTAGAGCTGAAAGGGATACCAAAATCATCTCTAACCAACCCCTTTATGGTAGGAGAAACTGAGTCCCAGAAAAGTGCAGGTCTGTGCACACAGTCATAGTCAAAACAGAGACCTGAGCCCAGCTCTACCAACCCTAAGACCGGGGTGTCTGCCACCCTGGGTACACCACAGCCACAGGAAGAATGACCTTCTCCATTATTCTCAATGACATTGCATTAATTTGCATTATATCTCCTAATTATTACTTTACTTAATATTTAATGTAGACTTAATGCTAAGTCTTAATCTTAATGCTTAAGATCCTTGCTACAGAAGCAAGAAACTAAAGCAGCAAACTTGTGTTTATTGTTTCTAGGCTACCATTCTATCTAAAATACTACATTAGTGTAAATTAAATATATTTTAATATTATATGTGTATATAGTTTGCACACTTGTGTGTTCTCACTCACACACACGCACACACTTTTAAAATTGTCAGAAAGTTCTTGGTCACAGGCCAGTCTCTTTCACCCACCTCAATGACATTGGAAAATCTCTCTTTAGGCAACTTGGCATTGTACGGCATCTTATCCCTGGCAGATTTATGTTGTTTTTCTTTTCTGTTGTTGTTGTTGTTTTATTTTGTTTCCCATTTCTTAACTGATATTTTGAAGTGTGCATTTATTTTTCTTCTTGTGAAATGTTCTTTTGTGAAAATGAAACTGTTTGCCTAACAACTAAGATCTTTGTTTTAAAATGCTTGGGGTTGTTGTAAGGAACTTTCCTCTCTGGGGAAAAAATATAAAACTTGTGAGACAAGTCTAAATAGCTGAACTAGGGAGATGACTTAAAGAGGTGCCCTTGGAGAGAAAAATGAGGGAGAGTTTTACTTTAAGGTATTATAAGGGGCTGGGGTTGTAGCTCAGTGGTAGAGCACTTGCCTAGCATGTGTGAGGCACTGAGTTTGATCCTCAGCACCACAGAAAAATAAATAAATAGATAAATAAATAAATAAATAAATAAATAAATAAATAAATCATTATGTCTATCTACAACTTAAATTTTTTTTTTTTAAAAAATATATTACAAACACACTACCATCTTTCCATTAGAGTGGGGAATAGGATTTTGTTTTGTTAGTCCAGAATTTTCCGTTTCACTCAAGGAAGCACCAAGGTGTTAAAATGCTATAGATTCAGGGTTAGGTAGTAAAAGGGGCGTTTTCTTAGGAGTCCAAAGAACTGAATTTTCTAGATATAAAACTGGACTAGCAACAATACATTTCTAGTCCTACATTTCTAGAACTTTTGGTGTAGAAATGAATTATGGAAGACAACATATGTGGACAAAACCAGAAGAATTCTCTCCTAGAAACACTTGTGGTCAAAGAGAGAAAGCCAACAACCTGCTCAAACTCCATAATGGACCTTAAGCTATTGGAGGGGGCTGTCAATCCACTCCATGTGTCCCCTGCTATGGTAAAGGCTAGTCTCAGTCTCCAGAGTTTAGGCTTCTTTCCACGGTGTAATGTCACTAGGAAGCCACTGCCCCAGCGGAGGTTGCTTCCCAACCTTGGCAATTCAGTGGGGCCCTGTGAATAAGTTCTAGCCAATGAAAAGTGAGCAGAAATCAAGCTTGCCACAAAGGGTCAGGGCCAAGCAAGCTTCCTTGTGTTCTCCCCCAGGAATCCAGAAGGCTCACAGAGTGAGTTTGGAAGCTGCATGTTAAGATGTAGCTTGGATCCCGGAATTATCCCTTAAAAATGAGCCTCCTGATTAGAAACAACCAAAATGGACTATTAGGTAAGTGAGAAATAAACGTTTCCAGTATAAAGCCAATAAAGAGAATTGGGATATTATCTGTTACCGCAGCTGACATTCCCTTAATTAATATCTCTTTCGAACAGCTCAGTGATTTCCTTTTGGGAAATTACCTCTCCCATGATGTGTCATCTGGATGGGACAGCAAATCAGATGCCCATTTCCCATGATGGAAGTCAGAGAGACCCTGCGTTTCCTCTCCCCACCCTGCTCCTCAGGTCAGCCAGGGAGCAGGCTCACCACTGAGGCTCAGGAGACCCAGTGCTCTGCTGAGGGAGAGTGAAATAAAGGGAGACAGAGTTCATGTTTGGAGGTTGGAGGTCAGATGGTTTCACTACAAGGCATTTCCTATATTTCCTGTTTTCTAGTCCTCCAGAGTAGTCTGATTCCCGTCCATTCCTGATCAGATTCAAGGTATCCAGCAATGCTGTGTGCTTCTGATGTCCTTGCAATAAATTTCTTCTTAAGTAAGTTGGAGTCAGTTTCTCTTGCTTGTGACCAATCAAGAGTCCTCACTCTAGTAGGTACTTTAAAGATTGGGTTTGGTAAACAATACTCAGGGTAAATATAGAACTCTTAAAATATAAATATGCTTTACCTAGATGTCTCTGAGTTCTGAAGGGGTGTGGGGGTGGAGTAGCAAAAGATTAATGGTGCGGTTTTCTATAAGCTGCAATAAATATAAAGACAGTGCGGTCGAGTCAGAGAGACTGTGATTGATTTATTACATTATAGTTCATTAAAAGTGTTCCATTGCCTTTTTAAAAACCATCCAGTCATTAAAAAAATCTTTGCAAATACAGTTTCCAACATCGTTATAAGGGATTCTTGACAGCTCTTCATTTTTAATGGCACTATTATAAACAGGCTTCATAATGGTCCTGCTTAGTGGGAGGCTGGTTTGGAGGCTGAGGACTAAGGGAGTCCAGGTTTACATGACGGTCCTGGGCAAAGACTGACTCTGAAGTTAATTTGTGTAGAGTAATTGAAGAACTTCAGTTTTGCAACGTGACGCTAAAGGTGCTTTCTAAAAGGGTCCGGAATACGAAATAGGGCTCTAAAATGTGTTTTTTTCTTGTGAATCTGGAAGACAAGGAGAAACAACTGAAGTGTCAGGTTGTCCTTAAACATCCAAGGGGAAGAAATGGTTCTTATATGCAATTCAAATTGGAGGGGAAGATTGTGCCTCAGGCCAACTGAAGGGAAAATGCTGGTTTTCTAATTTGTAGCAAATGGAGATGAGCTCTCAGCTGGCTTGGCCGGGGTCCCCCAAGAGATCAGGCAGCAGGGGAAAGACTCAGGGATGGGAGGGGGCTGCATTGGGCCTGTGTCGCTCATTCTCCTCTGTCCACCACCCACTATAGGGAAAGTACAAGAAACATAGTATACCTCCCAGGACATGGGAAATGCCCCATTCTGCCCTAGAAATAAATGTCCAATGCAACTGTTTTCACCTAATTCAATTCCACAAACATTCACTGAATACTTACTATGTCCCTGCCACCAGGCCGGGCATTGCTTCCATATAGAGATGAATGAGGCATAAGACGTACCACTGGAATTAGTTTCCTCTAGACAGGACTACAGGGAAATAGGAGCAAGGCTGGTAATGGAAGTGCTGAAGGGGTTAGAGAAAACATCGATGCCTGCTTGGCATCCCCTCTTCTTGAGACAACAACTTTGATTTTGTTTAGGCAATTGCCAAGCCATTCAGGTGAGGCTGACCTCTATCCCACCCCCATTTCATGCTCTGGCTCTAGTGATGGGTACCTGAGCTGGGACTGCACCACCAGAACATTCCACTCCACTCCCCTGGCCCTAGGGGTCAGTTCAGGCATGGACCCTTGACCCAAGCTAGGTCAATGACCTTCCATCTGGGAACTTGGGTTGGTCCTTTTGAGTTTTCACTGGATCTGCTCAGCCAAGGGGCACAGACCTGGAGCTGGGGGTGACTGTGCTGCACCCGCATGAGGAGACTCTCCTTCAGAATAGAGACAAGGCCGACAGCAGAGCTGCGAGTTGGACAGAGACAGTTCGCTGATGATATCATTGAACATCTGCACACATCTCTGCCTGAGGACTTTTCACCCTGGGTATTTCAGAAAAGTGAGCCATTTGCAATCTGAAAAGAGCCCTGATTTTTACTGGTACAGCGACATGGTGCAAAAAGGATTAAGTCCAACCTCCAGCAATTGGGGACGGCTAGAGAGAGCCTGTGCCTTACCAACTGACTAAAGGCCAACCTGTGACACTCAGTGTGCCTTTCATGTCCTTGATTCTATTCTGAGCCAAGGGAACATGGCAGTTCCTCAGAGTCTTTGCCTCATTTGGTGTCATATGACCCTGTGTACTGGTCACTTGTCCCATTTGCTCTTAGATGCACTGTCCACACCTGCCCCTCCCTTCTCTGTATCCCAGGGGACTGACCTCTGCAAATGAGGCAGATACTCCATGGCAACAGGCTTTGGGTCAGCGTCTGCTGGGACGCCCCAGTGGGAGAATGGGGAGTAGGGGAAGTGGGGAAGCTGAAGTATTCGTACCCCATCACTACCCACTCTTTGGACTCTCCTTTGAAGAAGCTATGTGCCTCTGGGGTCCAGCTTCCACCAGACAGTCCCCACTGTGGCTCCAGCCCCAGTCAGGTGACTGTGGTTCTTGAACCCCCTATAACACCTCCTGTCCTCCTTCTCTCTCCAGGCCTATGAGCAGCGATGACTTCCAGCCATTGCTAACTCCGGGCTGCCTACCCACCTCTTATTTGCCCTTTACATTCTTCCAACATTTTCCTAACTGTCTCTCGACATTAATTCCCTCTATTGAATTATCTGGCATGAATTCGGTTCTCCTTGCCCCCTGCCATATAACAACACCCTTAAACTTAGTACCTTTAAACAACAGCAATCATTTTAATATCTTTCATGGTTCCTGTGGGTCAGAACGGAAAAGTCAGATCGCCTACTGAAAAAGAAGGCAACCTCAAAATAAAAGCAAAATAATATTACTTGATTCCAGCCAGATAATGTTGACTGCTGAAGGCTCTTAGCCTAAGCCCTGTTCTCTCTTTGTCAAAGTAGGAAATTAGCAAGTCTTGGGTGTTAAAGACAAGCACCAAACTGAGATAATCAAGAGGACTGAAAGGGAAATTCTCTCTCAGGGTGGAAATCAATGGTAATGCTGTAAAGGGCTGTAGTTGTGTACCACGTAAAATTATCTCTCCTGCTGCCTAAAAATCAGTTTGTGGGCCCCAGAGGTACACAATCCAGATGTAATAGAAGTAGTTTGGGTCAGAACAGGTTTGCTTGTAGAAAACAGAAGCCCAATTAAGCAGTTGAAATTAAAGGGGCTTATCTTGAGAAAGCACATCCTCTCATCTCCCTTACCCCTTTCTCAAAAGAGCTTCTCTGGCCTGCCTTGGCCTTCAACTTTTATTCTTTGCATCTAAACAGCCTGCTAGGTCCAATGACACCTACTAGAGATGCAGTCATTTAATTCTAAGTGTGGGGAAAGGGAATCTAATTGGTCAGCCCAGGTAAGACTGTGATCCCTGGAGGCACACATCCTGAAGATAAGGAGGAGATCTTGGAAAGAGAGTCTAGTGGCCAAGAAGTTCTTGTGGAAATCAGAAAATTAGTTCTGTCTAGAAAGCTCAGTGAAGCCACTGGCAAGATCAGGTGACCCTGAGGTGACGCAGTTGCTCTGGGTCTTTGAATGACACTTTTCTAAAGTTTCAACTCCCTGCCTAGAGGCCCCTCGTCCTTCAATGAGCTGTTGTGATGGAGTTTAGGTTTTGCTGAGAATTGTGGCTTCTAGATAGATATAACGAGAAGAATGCAAACACTCTCATCTGCAACTGCCCAAAACTTATTTTTTAGCAATTTTTTTTTTCTTCCTTGCTTTCTTAAACTCCAGGGCGCAAAAGGTTATAATGACTTACTCTCCATCTTGTATTGGCTTGTCAGACTCTGCAGGTCTAGACTCACAGCTTGGGATGCTGAGGGAGAAGTAATTAGGGTAATTTTAGCTAACCCTCCTCTTCTCTGTTTTTAATGATAACAAAGATGTTTAAATAACCAAAATGGCAATCCCTTTCTCCTAACTCCTAATTTCTTGTTTATGTTTGCCTAACAGTTACACCACTTTGTCCCTTTCTTGGTAACATGTCATTATATCTTTATCCCTCCCCTGTGATTACTTAGAAAATTGATCCCCAAACCTGAAACCCTAACACAAACCATTCAGGAACCTAGATCAGGGACTGCAGCCGGGTTTCATTTTACCCATCAGTATGGAGGCTGCACAGAGTGGAAAAAGATTCTCAGGTTGAGCCAGAAAGGTTGAGCTCCTTCAGATTAAGGCAGAAAGAATGCTAATGCTAGGACTGAGGTGGAGGTGTGAGTCCCTCCCACCACACCCCACGGTCACTTTCCAGAGCTATGCCTGCAGTGCTTACTAAGTGCTTATTCAAAGTCAGCAGCAACACCCCAGGGATTATCCCAAGCAAAACCGTAAAGTAAGCAAGTCCTGGGAGGCCATGCATTCATTCCCAGGATCCTATCAATGGAGAAAACATCCAATCATCTCCTCTCTATTCACACCAGGGTTTGTTTATCTCTTTCTGAGCATCTCTCCCAGAAACTATGACAATTTAGGATGATTATCAAGAAAGGAGGCTGTACTTGGGTGCGCTCACCTCACTTGGGGCCATGCACATTTGATGAGAGCTATGGATTCTGTCTCTGGGGATTCTGTCAGCTGTCAGTGGTAGGTTCCCAGAGGAATTAGCTTATGCCCAAAAGGTCATTTATTGATTCAAATATTCAAATTTAGAAGTGACTTGGGGGTGTTCAGATTGTGGAGTGTTGCTGGCAGTCTTTTGGGGTGCCTCCCATGGCCTCACTCCTCTGACTTGTGCTGATTTCCAGTTTGCACTAGGGCTCACTCTCACTCTGGACTCTCACTCTCACCTCTGCTGTTTTCTGATTGACAGCTTGATTCCCTCCTATCGTAGATGGGCTTGTGCCTCATCGCAGAGACAGAGATGAATCCTCACATTGTCCACCAGAGATGGACCTGAGTGCTTTCTTCCCAGTGAAGTCAGAAAATTCCCAAGGAAGGATTCTTATTATTGACTCATTTTAGGTCAGGTGCCCGTTCCTTAGTCTGTGACCAGGATGGTGACGATTGGCATAATGACACCCATCCCTCTTTACTAGATCTGTCATCAAAAGGGAAAATGACTTCTCCAAGGATTGTTGTAAACCAGGCAGTCACCTCAAAATTGATCTATAACAGATTCTCTCCTCCAAAAGGCACAAATATGTGCAATTCTTCAGATGAAATTTCAGGGAGACTTTGGATCCTCAGGTCCATTCCAGGTCCTAAGATTAGCCATGTTTACACAAAGGATTTGAACTGTGAGTGAGGGGAATTCCTGAAGACCCGATCATTTGCAGAGGCAAAAGCCTTCCCTGTAGCCTCTCAAATCCCACCCAGGTCCATTCTCCTAATCCGCCCCCCTTTAGACATACCTCACATTTTTATGCCACTTCCTCTCTTCCTTTTTTCACTACTCTCTGCTCCAACCACTGCCAGGATGGTGGGAGGCCATTTCTATGCAGGGAGACCTGGGAAAAAACTACCTCCTGTCAATCAACATTGGGTATCACTAGGCAAGTAAAAACAACGGTGCTGAATTACAAATTGTAGAGCGCAGAGATAGAGTTCTGTTCCTAAAACAGGGGAGTGGCGGGTTCTTTGTTTAAAAAAAAAAAAAGTGTAGAGGAATATTTCAAATGAAATAAACTACCATTTGAAAGGTGCCCTAAAGCAAATTGGAAGTCAGTAGAAGGCCCAGGCACTCGCTTGTTAGACCTAGAAGGATGTGCACACACTCGCTGCATTCTTTATACACACATATTTACACACAATGTGCTTAAAGAATGACCTTCCCCCACACCACCCTTCCACTGCCTGCTCTGGTAACATTTACTGGAGAATTTATTACAAAAGCCACAAAATGAAATTCTAATCAATAATAGTTTGCAGGATGGTGGGGGGAAAATAGGGAATTGAATACATTCATAGGTAAAAGATGTTATTATCTCAGTTCAGTAACTATGAAAGAGAAATAGATGAAAAAATCTGGGTTTTATATTAAAAACCGGCACAGCTGTAGAGTTACATAATAAAGTATTGCCTGTATCCATGGAAATGGAGAGTAATTGATGCACCACAAGTTATTTTTATAAACCCAAACAAAAAAATTCAATCAGAAATGTCTTTCCCCGTTTTGGGGGCATTGTATATTTTGTATCTGTACATAATGCACACATTTAGAGTATGAATGCACTCATTATTGATCAGCCGTGTTGAATAGGACATGCTGCTTTCCCTGAATATTCAAGATTAGAATCCTGCGGCCCAGCTCCCACTCCTTCTTGAAAGACTTCCTCTGAATAAATTGTGCTGTGCTTTAAAATTCAGGCAGTTCCAACTTGGGGGGAATAAAGGAACCCCATTCCTGGTTTTAGAGGTGTCAGAGGGGGCAAGTTTGCAAGACAAAAGCTTTGCATAGTGCATCCACTTGAATTTCCCCACAACACCATCAAGTCCCAGTACCATAGACCAGTAGCCTAGCACAGGGCTAAGCACAAAGCAGGTTTTCCAAAACAACCAGGATGCAAAACATTGTACAACATCCCCTATTTGCATAACAAAAGATCGCTGAAGACACCTGTTACAGATTCCAGGGATCCACCCCAATCCCTTGTATTGGATTCTCCAAAGAAAAGACCTTGAAATCTGTAAAATCAATGCACCTCCCCAAGGTAGTTTTTGTCATTGGGCAAACTGGAGAAACGAGGATGCAGAACTGGTTTCAACAGCCTGTGATCCATGCAGTCAAACAGGGCCCTGCACTCCATTCTCCAAAGATCTCCACTCTTTGTTTAATGTTCTGCTGTCTCCCCCTTGAAATTCTAAATGATTTTTTAACAAAGAACCTTGCATTTTCATTTTGCACCAGGTGCTATAATTATGTAGCTGATCCTACAAAGATGTTAATAGTTTAGAGGATGCATTTAGCTGTTGGTGAGGATGTAGGGAAAAAGGTATCCTCATACATTGCTGGTGGGACTGCAAATTGGTACAACCACTATGGAAAGCAGTATGGAGGTTCCTCAGAAAACGTGGACTGGAACCACCATTTGACCCAGTTATCCCAACTCCTCAGCATATACCCAAAGGACTTAAAATTAGCATACTACAGTGATGCAGTCACATCGATGTGTATAGCAGCTCAATTCACAATAGCTAAGCTATGGAACTACCTAGGTGCCCTTCAACAGATGCATGGATAAAGAAAATGTGGTACATATATACAATGGAATATTATTCAGGCATAATGAAGAATGAAATTATGGCATTTGACAATAAATGGATAGAACTGACTGGCTTTCTATTATATGTCTCATATGTAGGAACACATACTTTATTTCATTTGTCTTTGTTAGATACCTAGAAGTAGAGTTGCTCGGTCACATAGTAATTCTATTTTTAACTTTTTGAAGATCTGTCAGTTTTCCCCTGCAAGAGTACCATTTTACCATCCTACCACTAGAAAATAAGATTTCTGTTCATTCTTAGCGTTATGGTTTTGATGTGGTGTCCACCAAAAACTCACATGAGAGACAATGCAAGAAGGTTTGAAGGAGAAATGATTGGGTTGTGAGAGTCTTAACCCAATCAGTGAGTTAATCCCCTGATAGGGATTAACTGAGAGGTAACTGAAGTGGTGGGTGTGGCTGGAGGAGGGGGGAATCAGTGCTTGACTTTGGGGTATGTATTTTGTATCTGAAAAGTGGAGCCTTTCTCTCTCTCTCCTTCCTGATCATGTGAGCTGCTTCTCTCTGCCACACTCTTCTACCATGATGTTATGCCTCACATGAAGCACTGAGGAATGGAGCCAGCCTTTTATGACTAAGATCTCTGAAACAGTGAGCCTTCAAATAAACTCTTCCTCCTCTACAGTCGTGCTGGTCAGGTCATTTAGTCATAGCAGCAAAATAGCTGACTAAAACACTTAGTAAAAATACTAAAACTTAGTAAAACACTTAGTAGAAATACTTAGTATAGTCTGCCTTTTTAATGTTAGCCATCCTAATAAAATGATATCTCATTGTGGTGTTGATTTGCAGTTTCCTAATGACTAATGATCATTTTATGTGCACTATTTGACCATTTTTAATATCTTTTGGGGAAATATATTTATTCATATGCTTTATCCATTTTTAAAAAATCTGATACCACTTGTTGAAAAGAATATTCTTTAACCATTAAATGATCTTGGCACCCTCATGAAACTTAATTGATTATAACATAAATTTTACTTTTGAACTCCTTTCTAAATTAAAAAAAAGTTTAAGCAGTAAAAGAGATTATTTATTGTACATATGTTACACTTGACCACAACTGAGAGCAGAACTAGTCCAGAATGCAAAGGTCCAAGGCAAAGGACCAATAGGGACCATTTGTGATGAGCAAAGTGAGTCACACAGAGACAGTCTTGGTGATCAGATGGCAATGGAAGTTCTAGATACTTTGAGGCAAATTTTGGACAGTAGCACACAAGCCAACAATTTCTAGCAGTATCCTCCACCTTCAGCATTCCTTATCTCTTTTCCTTTGACCTCCATGGTGCACAACCTGGTTTACTTAGACCTCTGCCTCATCTCTCTTCTTTTGTGCTTCAGCCTGCACATTGGCTTCTTTTTCCACTCCCAAATTCACTGTTAGGGATTGCTTACCTGGCTTTCATCACACAGAAGTTTCTAAGAAGATGGTGCTAAGGCCAAGAGCCCTTTTGAACTCCTAATTCTATTCCATTGATCCACGTTTGTTCTTGTGCTAGTACCACACTGTCTTTATTACCATAGTTTTATACTAAGTTTTGAAATGTGGAAGTGTGAATCCACAAACTTTCTCCTTCTTTTCCAGGATTGCCTGAACTTTTCAGGTGCCCTGAATTTCCATATGAATTTTGTCAATTTCTGCAAAAATGGCAGCTGGAACATTGACAAGATTTTATTGAATCTCTAGTTTGTTTTGGAGAGTATTGTCATCTCAACAATAAATCTTCTAATCCATGAACATGGGATATCTTTAATTTAGATGTTCATTTCTTTCAATCATGATTTTTAGTTTCCAGAGTACAATTACTGTGTTTCTTTTGTTTTGTTTATCTTATTTCTAAGTAGCTTATTACTTTGATATTGTTGTAAATCAAATTGTTTTCATAATTTCATCTTCAGATTGTTCACTGCTGATGTATAAAAACACAATTGATTTTTAAGTCTTCATCTTTTATCTTGCAACCTTCATGAACTTACTACTTCTAATAGCTTCTTTGTGGATTCTTTAGAGTTTTTATATACAAGATCATTTCATTTGCAAATAAAGACAGCTTTGCTTCTTTCTTTACTGTATAAATGCCTTTTATTTCTTTTACTTGCTCTATTGTTCTGTCTAGAACCAGTACAATGTTGAATAGAAACAGCAAGAACAGACATCTTTGTCTTGTTCCTGATCTTAGGTCAAAAACATTCAATCTCACATCAAGTGTAATGTTAGGTTGGGTCTTCTGTAGATCCCTCTTCTCTCCTTCCTTATTCTCTGGCCATATTGACTTTCTCATTTCACTGCCTTTGTGTTTGCTAGTCCCTTGTCTAAAACCTCCACCCGCTGTCCCTTTTGCTAAGTGAATTTCCACTTTTTCTTCTATTGCAGTCAGTTATCTCTGAAGGATTCCTGGGCCCCCAGATCTGACCAGATATCACAGTTTTACATTCCCAAAGCTTCTTATCCTTCATAGCACTTAGCAGTTTGTCCTTGTGTACTCATGTGATTATTTGATTGATGTCTGTTTTCTCATAGAATACATTCTATGGCTCCCTGAGGGCCTGGGACAGTGTCTATCTTGTTAACCACTTTATCCCCAATTCCTGGAGCAATACCTGGCATAAGACTTCAGGAAATATTTCATGAATTAATGAACTTAATCAAACCAACCAATCTGAATGGAGGTAGAATGAGAATGTGATCTCCAGACACAGATCTTTGCTGAGGACCCCGAATGATTCATTCTTCCTGGTTTTCCCCATGGCCAAAAATCTTTGCTGTGCTTAGGAAGAAAAGACCTAATTAGCTTCTAAGTTAGTAACCTCTCTTCAGAGATAACTTTTAAGCTGAGTGGATGTTTCAAATCCTTCCCATTCTGCACAAAACTTCCCTTATTCCTGCCAGACACAGACAATCTCTTCCTTCTAATATTGTTTATAGTTTTAAAAATCCATATCCCTCTTAAGAGCATTCATGATTTCATTGTGTTATGACACATATGTTAGTCCTCTTTCTCCTGCCCTTTGAAGGCAAAAATCCATGCATGGTTTATTATGGTATCCTCTGACTTCCCCAACTTAGTTTTCAGAAATGTGTTGAATGTAGAAAAGAATGACAATTACTATGAAGTGCATTATTTAAGGACCTAAAAAGAGTTTTGTTCAATTCTGTTTAATTTTCAAATATATATTTTTGTGTTCTTTTAACATTAAAATGTTATTGCATTTTAATTCATAGGGAAAATAAACATTTTAGTGGTACCATTAACCAAAGCTCCTATCTGAATGTGGTCATTCAGTCAGCGGGGTCCATATACCATCCTCATCTGCCAACATCACATTAAGTTCATCCTTGAAGACATTCGTGGTCAGCTCTCCATTCAGAGATGTGCTGAACTTCAATCTTTGCCACTTAACTTAATGCTTACTTCTTCTGACTTCATCATGAGCTCCATTTGCCTGCATGTTTAGTGGCCCTTTGAGCTGACTTCAAGCTCTTTACAGACTTAGGCTCTGCTAAAGACCTTTTCTATGACCTCAACTCACTCATACCCACATTCACAAGAACTGGAAAAAAAAAAAAAAAGAGCCATTACTTTGCCCATGCTTCAGTTTCTGAATTACCCCATTGCTTACTCTTCAGATCCAGCAGTAGTTAGGTCCAACGCCCACCATTCCCAAAAACCCCTCTTTTGCATTGACATACCTCAACCTATACCTTACCTCATTTCATGTTTTTGTTCTAATTCCAGCTAAGGGTGTGATTCTGGTTCTGACCTATCACTTTGTGTGGATATTGACTCCACACATCACAATAACAAGAAAGTATAGACATGCCCTGATTTCCTCAAATGCTATAAAATCCCCTCCTCCTCCTGCCAGAAGAGGAATATCTCCCAGAATGATCTAGCTCTTAATCATTGTGGTGTCCCTTTGTTCCAGAGAAAGTAACTTTTATGCTAAAGAGTTCCAAAATGAGTATCAAAGTATTAATTCGAATGAGATAAGTATCAGAGTATTAATTCTAAAGAAAGAAGACTGAATGAAAATAATATAACACACAACAGAGTTAGAAATGCTTTCTTTGTGTGGACATAGACTATATGACAAGAGTCATTGGAAAATTGGGATAATTTTCCACCTTGATCTTTTCATGCATATTGTGAAAATTTTGCTAAGGAAGAGATGGAGTCCAGAGGTGCATGCAAACAACAAAGGAGAAAATTCCAACTCAGTTAATCATAAGGTATTAGTTTAGGTTAATGTTATTTCCCTAAAATAGACATGTCTGATTTCTAGATAAGCAAACATTTCCTGAATACCAGTTATATACAGTAATGTGTTGGTAATCCAATTCTCAAAACAAACAAATAACTCTCTCTCTCTCTCTCTCTCTCTCTCTCTCTCTCTCTCTTTCTCTCTCTCTCTCTCTCTATCTATCTATCTTCTTGGAGTCAATATTCAATTTCTATTATGGCTACTTTCAAGTACCAAGGGTTTAAAAACTGGCTTACCAGATTCCTGTAGTTTGCATAAACTGGTACAAGTCAATGTCAGCACCCTTTTATACAACTCACCAAGCTTGGTGGTGATTTGAGAGATGCAAAACCCCTTTCCCTGACTTCAGTAAGTCTATAATCTAGAGGAGACACAGATACCTGCACTTTAATTAATTTCTTTGGTTTTTAAAAAAGAAAAGAAAAAAAAAAAACAAAAAAACAAAAAAAACTCCCTGCATCAGCCTTGGTACTTAGTGTTATTTAGAGCATATCAAAGTAAATACAATGAGTTTCCCAAAGGTTTAATTCTCAAAGATTGATAGGTTGACAATTTGTAATAATGCAGCAATCATACCATCTACTCTAAATGTTCTACCTTATTATATTTTCAAGACCCACACTCTAATAGGGTTCTTGGGTAATTTTTTTTCCAACATTAAGCTATTTGTGGCTAGACACAACTAGTCTTTCAAGACCATTAGCAAAAAGAAAAAAGAGAAAATTCTTTTGATGGAACAAGATAAAATTCCTCCATTTGCTCTCAAATTTTGTATTATTTATGAGCAAATCAGAAATCACAGGGGGAGGGGCAGCAAGTAGAGATGAAAGCACATTATAGGAACACATGCTTGGGTTATGTGCAGCATGTACTGAAAATGCTCCCCTGCTCCTTAGCCAAATGTGTAAAATCATCTCTGTGGTGATCTGGTTCACTCAGTAGTAAGACCTATAAAGAACCTGCAGAGATGTCTTTATCCATAATGTGTGAAGTCTTTGAGGTTTGGACTTGTTTTGCAAGCAAATTTTAGGAGAATACCTGGACTATCAGTAAGTATGAGAAAAAAACTGACTTTAATAAAAGTTTCATAAAGAGAGAGCCATTATGTGATGTCACATCCTATGAACGACTAAAACCAGAAAAGTCCATGTTCTGTGCAACTCTCTTTGAACTTGGTCAAAAGAAATTTCCTTCTTTCAGACTGGGCTCAGCTGTTCTACTGCAACCACTCTCCCTTTAGTATCCAGCTGGGAAAGTAAACCAGTCCAAGAGGTGGTTACTGCCAGGTAGATTGCTTTCACCCGAGTGCCTTCTCCCACCCTTCCCTTCATTAACTGCATTCCGCTAACTAGGTAACTTTATGCAGTTTCTTTAGCCCTCTGAAGAAATTTTCACATCACAAAAATGGGCACATAGTAACACCTACTAAATGCTTTGCTAACCAGTTCGAATGCATTCATAAATATTTGTGAACTCTCCCTAACCAAAAGAAATCTCTCCCATTTCTTGTCTTCCAATGATTCAGGAGTATGCCTAACTGTCCTCCCTAAACCAGAGCTTGTTTGAAGGAGCCTCCTGTCCATCATATTCACCTTGATTCATCATGGTCATCAAGTGCTTAACAGTGTCTGAGAGCCCTGCATGGTGGGATCCCTCAAGGGCAGGTAGCATGACTGCCTTATTCATTGTTTCTCTGCTTTAACACGGTACTCGACAAAAATTAGACATGTAAGAAATATTAGTTAGATGTAAAACAGGCACATAAGTCATAGATTAATTAATATGGCTTGCAAGAAATGATGCATAAATCAATAGTGGCCAGCTGAGAGTTCTTGAAAGTTCTTGTTTGCTGTAGTATGCCTGTTCATGATCAGCAAATGATTAGTAAGTGAATTAATGAATGAAAGAATCAATCATCAATCAATCTGGTGGTCTAGTGACTCCGACTGCTCCGTAGAAGTCTAAAGGTAGAGCTAGATGGAGTTTGAGTGACATGCTATCAGAGTCAATGGAACAGATACCACACAAAAACAAATGAGTTTTCCCCCATATTCCCAAACAGGGTAATTTTGCTGGTCAGGGGATATTTACCAATGTCTGGAGACATTTTTGGTCATCATAGTTGGGGCTTTACTAGCTCTTTACTGGGTAGCCCAGGGTTATTGTATACAACCTACAATGAACAGGATAGGCCCACAAGAAAAAATTATCTGGCCCCCCCAGTGTCAACAGTGCAGGTATTGAGAAACCCTGCTTTCAGTGATTGAGGATGAAGGGAGTTTTTTCACAGTGATACACTAAAGTGTGGGTGAAAAAGATGGAGACTTTCTCTACTGTGGCTTGCCGCATTGACAGAACCACGGAAGGTCAGGGCAAACAGAAGGCAGAGAAACTCTTCATTTTACAATGGGGATTCTTCAGGTCCTGAAAGGGAAATAAATGCTCAAAACCATGCAGCTGGGAAATGGCTAAAGCCAGGACAAGAAGCCAAGCTCCCAATGCCAAGGCCATTCACAAGGCTTCTTCCTGCTTCCTTTCCCAATGCCAGCCTCCCCTCAACTCCGATGCACAGGTCCAGCCCCAGTCCAGAAACCTCTTCCGTCATTCATAACCTACATCAGTGACTTTTATCATATCCATACACCACCCAACCATTTTTTATATAATACTTTTATTTAAGTTGATATTAAATAAAAGTTTAATAAGCAAACGTTTTTCAACACTATCAGCCAAAGCTGGCACTACTTGCTATAATTTAAGGAACCTAAAATTAAGAACAATAGAAACAAAATATTGTTCAATACTATTTTGATACTGTTGCCCCTTTGAGTATCTGAGCTCGAGTCCTGTCTTCTCTTTGTTAAAAAGGAAGACTCACAAGTGTAGGGGTTAATGGCATTGGCACAAAACTGAGACTTTCTCCTTAACATAATAGGAGGTACTAGGAAAGAATTAAAACAGAAATGCATTTCTAACCCTGGGCTTCAATATTATTTATTGCCATACCTATGTACTGCTTAAAATCATCTTTCATCAGTAATGTATTTGTTTGGGGGAAATACTGGATTAGAGACATAAAGGCGAAAAAAATCACTTCCGGACTCTTTGACAGGGATTTTACTTTTGTCTCCCAGACTTAAAGAATTTAGGCATGCTGGATTCTTCTTTGCTCCCATGCACATGCAATTAAATGGGGAAATTAAATGAGGAATTGCTCACTATGGTACAAACTTGCACAGGATACATTTGGGATGGTAGATGGCAAGGTAGGAGAATTCTATGAGCATCATGACCCTGACCCTGCTAAAAATCCCTTCCTCTTTGAGTTTGGATTGAACCTGGGAAAATGGTTATATCACACTTTTGATTGGCAAAGGGGAGATATTACCCCGAGAACCTGACCTAATCATAGGAGTGCTTTAAAATCAGATTTTCTTCAGTTGGTTGCTAAAAAGGAAATCAGACAGATGCACTCTAGCTAGCCTGACATAAAGCAGACGTCCATGCTGTGACCCACCCATGGGAGCCACGTGGTAAGGAACTATGGACATCCCCTAGGAGCTGCAGATCCTGGTCAATGACTAACAGGACATGGGACCTCAGTCCTACAGATGCAAGGAAATGGATTCAGCCACCCACCAGCAAGCTTGGACAAGCACCCTGAGCCAAGACCCACAACCCAGAGAAACGGTGAAACGTTAACTTCATCTTACTTTAGACTGATATGCTCATGAAGCTGTGTTAACTAGCAAGAGAAAACTAGTAGAAGGAATAGAGAGAGGAATATGGCATGCTCCCTGGCATCCGAGAACTTATATTCTAGTCCTGAGGAAAGATAAGGTGCACATGAGGTAATTTTAATATTAATCAAGCTTATATCTGAGAAAAACAGAAGCCAAGTTGAAGAAGAAACATTACTAAAGAATATAAAGGGCAATCCAAAATGGCGGCCTAGAGGGAGACTGCACCCCCTGTCGCTCCAGAACCCAGGAGTTAAGAAGGGGAGGCATTGAGAGACTCGGACTGAAATAGAGCCACGGGTGAGTCTGCCCACTGGGTAAAGCTCGGCCCCGGGGGCAGGCCCAGATAGAGGTGGCTTATCGGAGCCGGGCAGGGCAGCTAGAGTCATCCACAGGCAGCCCTGCGCACTCCGGCGGTGGGCCCTGCCCACACAGCCAGCTTCTCCAGGTTCTCGGAACGGAACTGGCCCGCTAGTGAGAGCCTTTCTGACCAGAACAAGCTCCGAGTCCCGGAGCCAGTGCAGCTCAGCGTACTCTGGCACGCAAGCAGATTCAGGGTCCAGATAGGGCAGCCAGAGACTTCCCCAAGTAGCCTGGACCCCTGCGGTGGGAGGTGCCGTTCAAGGCTAGCTTCTCGGAGCTGACCGCCCAGTGAGAGACTTTCTACATAGAACCAGCCACAAGCCCCTGAACCAACGGAGAGCCTCGATCAGCAAACAGCCTCTGGGATCAGGGCAGGGCAGCCAGAGACCTCTTCAGGCGGCTCTGCCCACTCCGGCTGCAGGTTCTCTTCTCGGGGCGATCCAAGATGGCGGCCTAGAGGGAGACTGCACCCCCTGTCGCTCCAGAACCCAGGAGTTAAGAAGGGGAGGCATTGAGAGACTCGGACTGAAATAGAGCCACGGGTGAGTCTGCCCACTGGGTAAAGCTCGGCCCGGGGGGCAGGCCCAGATAGAGGTGGCTTATTGGAGCCGGGCAGGGCAGCTAGAGTCTTCCCAAGGTAGCCTTCCACACTCTGGCAGTGAGCTCCTCCCACACGGCCAACTGCACAGTGCAGGCCCACAGTGAGAGCATTTCAGCACAGAGCCAGTTCCAAATTGTGGAACCAGTAGGGGGCTAGGGGCAGTTTTCTTTGGATACGCTGCTTTATCAGATTCCTCCAAGACATCAGGCTACTGAAGGCTGGGAGGTGATACTGGAAATCTACCGGGACACTATAAGCCAATAGCGGAAAACTGCAATATCTCAGGGTCCCACTGACAACTGACCATTATGAGAAAACAAGGGAAGAAAATGTCCCAAACAAACCTAGATACTACATCAATAAAACCCAATGACAGCACAGCAGAAGAAATGTCAGAAAGGGAGTTCAGAATGTACGTAATTAAAACGATCAGGGAAGCTAATGAGGAGATGAAAGAGCAAATGCAGGCATTGAAGGAGGAGATGAAAGAGCAAATGCAGGCATTAAATGATCGCACCAATCAACAGTTAAAAGACCAAATACGGGAAGCAAGAGATCATTTCAATAAAGAGTTAGAGATACTGAAAAAAAAACAAACTGAAATACTTGAAATGAAGGAAACAATAAACCAAGTTAAAAACTCCATAGAAAGCATAACCAATAGAATGGAGCACCTGGAAGACAGAACCTCAGACATTGAAGACAAATTATTTAATCTTGAAAACAAAGTTGGCCAAACAGAAAAGATGGTAAGAAATCATGAACAGAATCTACAAGAATTATGGGATATCATGAAAAGGCCAAATTTAAGAATTATTGGGATTGAGGAAGGCTTAGAGAAACAAACCAAAGGAATGAACAATCTATTCAATGAAATAATATCAGAAAATTTCCCAAATCTGAAGAATGAAATGGAAAACCAAATACAAGAGGCCTATAGAACTCCAAACATACAAAATTACAACAGACCCACACCAAGGCACATTATTATGAAAATACCTAACATACAAAATAAAGACAGAATTTTAAAGGCCGCGAGAGAAAAGAATCAAATTACATTCAGAGGGAAACCAATAAGAATATCAGCAGATTTTTCAATCCAGACCCTAAAAGCCAGAAGGGCCTGGAACAACATTTACCAAGCCCTGAAAGAAAACGGATGCCAACCAAGAATCTTATACCCAGCAAAACTTACCTTCAAATTTGACGATGAAATAAGATCCTTCCATGATAAACAAAAGCTAAAGGAATTTACAAAAAGAAAGCCAGCATTACAGAACATTCTCAGCAAAATATTCCATGAGGAAGAGATGAAAAACAACGATGCAAATCAGCAACAGGAGGCGCTAGCCTAAAGGAATAGCCAAATAAGAGAGAAACCAAATCATGTCAAAAACAAATATGAGTCAATTGACTGGGAATACAAATCATATCACAATAATAACCCTGAATGTTAATGGCCTGAATTCATCAATCAAAAGACACAGACTGGCAGATTGGATTAAAAAGAAAAATCCAACAATATGCTGCCTGCAAGAGACTCATCTCATAGAAAGAGACATCCATAGACTAAAGGTGAAAGGATGGGGAAAAACATACCATGCACACGGACACAGCAAAAAAGCTGGAGTATCCATCCTCATCTCAGATAATGTGGACTTCAAACCAAAACTAGTCAGAAGGGATAAAGAAGGACATTACATGCTGCTTAAGGGAAGCATAAATCAGCAAGACTTAACAATCATAAATATCTATGCCCCAAACATTGGCTCATCCACGTACATCAAACAAATCCTTCTCAATTCCAGAAATCAAATAGACCACAACACAATCATACTAGGCGATTTTAACACACCTCTCTCACCACTGGATAGATCGTCCAAACAAAAATTGAATAAAGAAACTATAAATCTCAACAACACAATCAGCAATTTAGACTTAACAGACATATATAGAATATACCATCCAACAAAGAACGAATACACTTTCTTCTCAGCAGCACATGGATCCTTCTCTAAAATAGACCATATTTTATGCCACAAAGCTACTGTTAGCAAATACAAGAAGATAGAGATACTACCTTGTACTCTATCAGATCATAATGGATTGAAATTAGAAATAAATGACAGAATAAAAAACAGAAACTTCTCCAATACTTGGAGACTAAATAATACACTATTATATGATGAATGGATAACAGAAGACATCAGGAGGGAAATAAAAAAATTCTTAGAAGTAAACGAGAACAAACACACATCATATCAAAATCTCTGGGACACTATGAAAGCAGTACTTAGAGGAAGATTTATTTCATGGGGTGCATTCAAAAAAAGAAGTAGAAATCAACAAATAAACGACTTAACACTACAGCTCAAAGCACTAGAAAAAGAAGAGCAGACCAATACCAAAAGTAGTAGAAGACAGGAAATAGTTAAAATTAGAGCTGAAATCAACGAAATCGAAACAAAAGAAACAATTGGAAAAATTAACAAAATAAATAGTTGGTTCATTGAAAAAATAAATAAAATTGATAAACCCTTAGCCACACTAACAAAGAGAAAGAGGGAGAAAACTCAAATTACTAAAATTCGGAATGAACAAGGAAACATCACAAAAGACACGAGTGAAATACAAAACATAATTAGAAGCTATTTCGAAAATCTATACTCCAACAAAACAGAAAACCTCGAAGACATCAACAAATTTCTAGAGACATATGAATTACCTAAACTGAACGAGGAGGACATACACAACTTAAATAAACCAATTTCAAGCAATGAAATAGAAGAGGTCATCAAAAGCCTACCAACAAAGAAAAGTCCAGGACCAGATGGGTTCTCAGCCGAGTTCTACAAAACCTTTAAAGAAGAGCTCATTCCAATACTCCTCAAACTATTCCATGAAATAGAAGAGGAGGGAACCCTCCCAAACTCGTTCTATGAAGCCAATATCATCCTGATACCTAAACCAGACAGAGACACATCGAGGAAAGAAAATTTCAGACCAATATCCTTAATGAACATCGACGCAAAAATTCTCAACAAAATTTTAGCAAATCGCATACAAATATGTATTAAAAAGATAGTGCACCACGATCAAGTGGGTTTTATCCCAGGGATGCAAGGTTGGTTCAACATTCAGAAATCAATAAATGTCATTCACCATATCAACAGACTTAAAGTTAAGAATCACACGATTATTTCAATAGATGCAGAAAAAGCATTTGATAAAATACAGCATCCCTTCATGCTCAAAACACTAGAAAAAATTGGGGTAGTGGGAACATTCCTAAACATTATAAAGGCAATCTACGCTAAGCCCATGGCTAATATCATTCTAAATGGTGAAAAACTGAAAGCGTTCCCCCTAAAAACTGGAACAAGGCAGGGATGCCCTCTTTCACCACTTCTATTCAACATCGTCCTTGAGACTCTAGCCAGAGCAATCAGACAAACCAAAGAAATTAAAGGGATACGAATAGGAAAAGAAGAACTCAAACTATCCCTGTTCGCTGATGACATGATTATATATTTAGAGGAACCTGGAAATTCCACCAGAAAACTTTTAGAACTCATAAGTGAATTCAGTAAAGTAGCAGGTTACAAGATCAATGCTCATAAATCCAATGCATTTTTATACATAAGTGATGAATCTTCAGAAAGAGAAATTAGGAAAACTACCCCATTCACAATAGCATCGAAAAAAATAAAATACATGGGAATCAATCTCACAAAAGAGGTGAAAGACCTCTACAATGAGAACTACAGAACACTAAAGAAAGAAATTAAAGAGCACCTTAGAAGATGGAAAGATCTCCCATGTTCCTGGATAGGCAGAATTAATATTGTCAAAATGGCTATACTACCTAAAGTGCTATACAGATTCAAAGCAATTCCAATTAAAATCCCAATGATGTACCTTGCAGAAATAGAGCAAGCAATTATGAAATTCATCTGGAAAAATAAAAAACCTAGAATAGCTAAAGCAATCCTAAGTAGGAAGAACGAAGCAGGGGGTATTGCAATACCAGATCTTCAACTCTACTACAAAGCAATAGTAACAAAAACGGCATGGTATTGGTACCAAAATAGACAGGTAGATCAATGGTACAGAATAGAGGACATGGACACAAACCCAAATAAATACAATTTTCTCATACTAGACAAAGGTTCCAAAAATATACAATGGAGAAAAGATAGCCTCTTCAACAAATGGTGCTGGGAAAACTGGAAAACTATATGCAATAGAATGAAATTAAACCCCTATCTCTCACCCTACACAAAACTCAACTCAAAATGGATCAAGGACCTTGGAATCAGACCAGAGACCCTGCATCTTATAGAAGAAAAAGTAGGTCCAAATCTTCAACTTGTTGGCTTAGGATCAGACTTCCTTAACAGGACTCCCATAGCACAAGAAATAAAAGCAAGAATAAACAACTGGGATAGATTCAAACTAAAAAGCTTTCTCTCAGCAAAGGAAACTATCAGAAATGTGAAGAGAGAGCCTACAGAGTGGGAGAATATTTTTGCCAACCATACCTCAGATAGAGCGCTAATTTCCAGAATCTATAAAGAACTCAAAAAACTCTACACGAAGAATACAAATAATCCAATCAACAAATGGGCTAAGGAAATGAACAGACACTTCACAGAAGAAGATGTACAAGTAATCAACAGATATATGAAAAAATGTTCAACATCCCTAGTAATAAGGGAAATGCAAATCAAAACTACCCTAAGATTTCATCTCACCCCAATTAGAATGGCGATTATCAAGAATACAAGCAACAATAGGTGTTGGCGAGGATGTGGTGAAAAAGGAACACTCATACATTGCTGGTGGAGTTGCAAATTAGTGCAGCCACTCTGGAAAGCAGAGTGGAGATTCCTCAGAAAGCTTGGAATGGAAACACCATTTGACCCAGCTATCCCACTCCTTGGCCTATACCCAAAGGACTTAAAATCAGCATACTACAGAGATACAGCCACATCAATGTTCATTGCTGCTCAATTCACCATAGCCAGATTGTGGAACCAAACTAGATGCCCTTCAGTTGATGAATGGATAAAGAAACTGTGGCATATTTATACAATGGAATATTACTCCACAATGAAGAATGATAAAATTATGGCATTTGTAGGCAAATGGTCGAAATTGGAGAATATCATGCTAAGTGAGATAAGCCAATCTCAAAAAACTAAAGGACGAATGATCTCGCTGATAAGCGGATGAGGACATATAATGGGGGTGGGAGGGGTTAGCATTAGGTTTAGAGTTAGGTTTAGAGTTAGGCTAAGGAGAGCGGTAAGAATGAAGGAAAGAAGGACTGTATAAAGGGAAAAGGGTGGGAGGGGTGGGGGGAAGGGAAAAAAATAAACATCATTACCCTATGTAAACGTAAAAAAATAAAAAAAAAAAAGATTGTATCCCAATAAAAGAGCTTGCTTGTTAAAAAAAAAAAAATAATAAGAATATAAAGAAAATTCTTAGCCTTTCAGCAGGTAGAGAGGGGGTTGCCACACCAGCATCTTCCGATGGACAGGATTCCTGCTCCACCCTTGACAGGAGGCCATGCAGCCTGCAGGCTCTGGGTTCAGTTTCTCTAGATTCAGTTCACACACAGGTACTAATTACTGTGCCAACCTCTGGCAGACAAATCTGGTAGTGCTCACCCTCCTCGCTTGGGCTAACTCACACCTGTGTTCTTTTCTGTGGGCGTGAAGCTTCTGAGGCGGACCTCCTTCCTTCACACTGCCTCAGTGTTGTGGGCCCGGGCTTGTGTCTGTACAGCTCCAAGTTAAAAACCAAGCTAGAATAAAGACAGTAATTTTGCAAAAGGGTTTACAATTTTGAATGGGTGGACTGGGCGAGAACAGAAGTGATGTAGGATGTGATGATTATGAGGGAGGAAGAGAGAAGATAGAGGTGAAAAATTAAAGGGAGAGTGAAAGGGAACAACAGAGATTGGCTGTTAGTGGAAGAAAAGAGAGAAAGAATCAAGGGAAACAGGTAAGTGAGAGGAAAAAATACATATACAAAGTAAAAATATAAAAATTAAAAATAAAAATAGATAAAAGAATACAAAACAAAACTGAAATATACAAATCAAACATCCTAGTTCTCAAAATACTGATCCAAGAAAAATAACTGTCTTCAAAAATGTTACATTATTGGTGGGTCTGCAAATTGGTACAATCACTTTGGAAAGCAGTATGCAGATTCCTCAGAAAACTTGTAATGGAACCACCATTTGACTCAGCTATCCCACTTCTCCATGTATACCCAAGGACTTAGAATCAGTATATTACAGTGATGCAACCACATCAAGGTTTATGACAGTCCAATTCACAATAATTAAACTGTGGAACCAACCTAAGTGCCCTTCAACAGATGAACGGATAAAAAAAGTGATATATCTATATCTATATCTATATATGTGTACATATATATTATATATATATATATATATATGATGGGATATTATTCAACCTTAAAGAAGAATGAAATTATGGTATTTGCTATAATTTGTAATAGATGGAGCTGGAGAATATCATGATAAACAAAATAAGTCAATCCCAAAAAACCAAAAGTCAAATGTTTTCTCTTATAAGCGAATACTAATTCACAAATGAGGGGTGTAGTTAGGGAAGAATAGAGTTACTTTAGATTAGGTAGAGGGGATTGAAGGGAGGGGAGACAGTATAGGGATAGGAAGGATAATAGAATGAATCGGACATTATTACCCTATGGACATATGTAACTATATGACTGGTGGAATTCTACATCATGTATAACCAGAAGAATGAGAAATTATATTCCATTTTATATGTTGTATCAGAGTGCATTCTACTGTCATGTATTACTAATTAAAATAAATTGAAAAAAATTGAGAGATATTTCATCCACATACAAACAAATGTTGTATATTTATATATTCCATCTCCCCCTACTTTTACAATGGCAGTATATAATATTTTCTACATATTTTCATGTGCTCTATCTTGGCAATCTTTCATGTCAGTACCTAAAGTACTTCCCTCTTCTTTTTACAGTTGTAAGGATCTACTACAGTTAACATAACCAGTGCCATATTAATGGACTTAATTTTTATTATAAAAAGTCGTAAACTAACTTTGTGTATATGTGTGTTAACATATATATATATACACACACAGATTAATAATTTCAATTAAACAATTATAAAGTCCAACAACAAAAACATTTTTAAAAATGCTATAAGTGAAAAAAAAATACAAATATGTATAAATGTCCAAGAACCATTAAGGTCATAATTAAACAGAAAAAAAGAAGAAAAAAATCAACCCAGAAGCTATTCAACAAAAAGTTCTACCCTCCTACTTTGGCAAATATGTGTCACAATGCCAAAATTGTTTTAAAGAATGATTTTTGTAGTCGTGCTGACTTGCCTCTGACAGGCTCTCTTAGCTCCTGAGATCCCCATAAGATGGTCCAAGATCTCCATTGTAACCAGGCAGAGGATCATTTTCTCCTTTGCCTGGTCCAGCCATGCCTACTTTCCTACAGGAGTACATTCCCCATCAGCCCTCCACTTACAAATCTGTTCCCAGGGGACTCGGTCCAAGACAACCACCCTCTCACACCTGGTTAATTGGGCCCATAGGCTCTTCCACCTGTGAAATGCCTCCCTGTGACTGGCCATTCTAATCTGCACCTTTGGCTCCAGGACCCCTTACCGTACCACATGGTGGTGTGCAGGATGGCTTCCAAGTCAGGAGTCCCCCCTCAGGAGGGACCTGATGATGTTATCTCTTTATTAAAGCAAATGGGTTGCATCCTCCTTTGGCAGCTTGCCACATGAACACTCCCCCTCGAGAGGACCAGCTCTGTGTGCCGATCACATTCGGCATTAAAAAGAAAAAAAAAAAAAACATTTAATTATGTGCAGAGAGAGAGTCCATGTGTCATTCGTTGGCCAGGTTTGTTTGGGATTTTATTATCATCTGTATCACTGTAGCCTATTATTCCTCAGCAGATTGGACAAGTTTCAAGGTTAATAAAAATGTTCTGGCAAATTGCTATTTTGAAAGTGATTGAAGGAAATGTCCCACTTGAAGCATATGTTTGACCTTTGGGGGAAGGAAAAAGAAGAAAAGGCTTGTGGAAGCCTCGTGCGTTTGAGTTCCTTTGACAGCTCTAAATTGTTTGGCGAGCGTTGGGTTGCTGGAAGCACCACAGAGACCAGAATTCCTTCCCAAGTCTTTCTCCCTCCACTTGGACTCATCACTTTAAATTAAAATGATAACGATCATAAAGAAATAAGAAGCTGTGTTTTGTAGTCAGGCCCAGCGCTCTGTGCTCTGCATGTACGACCTTACTCAGTGTTAACAACAACCCTGAGAGACCTGAACTCTTCGCACTTCAGTTCTATAGAAGAAGGAACTGAGGTTTAGAGAAATTAAATAACTTGCCCAAGATCGAAGTGTATAAGAGGTGAACCTGGCTGAAAACCTAGGTCTGTCATTCTGTAAACCACCCCAACATGCCCTGCCTTCCGTCCTAGGTCAAGGGTCCTTTCAGTGACTCACCTGTCCTCAAGGTCTTCTCCAGATCTGCAGAAGGTGGAAGTGTCCCTGCAGAGCAATCGGAAGTGCTCGGGAACTCACAACCCTGCAAGGAGCCCCCGGCCTATGATTGTTGACCCTTAGTGTAAAACATCCGTACTCCCTTGCCCCTTGGGTAGGATAATTCTAGCCCTGTGTTGTGCAGTTTCTCGGCATTTCCTCCTAGGGCTAAGCTCCAGCCATTTACTGTCCTAGCTGATCTAATAAAACACCTTCCCTTGGTCCCTTCTCTTCCTTCCATCCTGCCCTCCTTACCTAACTAGTGTCCTCTGCTCCTTCCAGATGAACTACTTGCAGTTAAATCTTTGGCTCAAAGTCATTTCTGGAATAATCTAAAGTGAGATTGGGACTCCCTTAAAAATCTCACTGGGATCTGGTTGGGATCCGTGGGGACGGAGGAAGGACAGGTATTGGGCTGACCCATCCCACTTCACTGATGATGACAATGACTTTTGAAAATTCTATCCCCATTTATTTTGGTCCCAACACTAGTGATCTCAGGCTTTCTCTCAACCTCCCTGGTACTGGAAGGAAAATGGTACTCCATGGGCAATCTTCCCCAAGGAAAAGCGTTTCATGAAAACTTTTATACCCAGAAGTTGTGGACTTAAGATTTCCAGAGACGCTAAAGGGCACAAATCCTCAGAGAATTCAAACCAACACATCCAGATGTGATTTCTCCCTCACCACTCTCACCCCCAGTCCTCCAAGGCAGTGTGCCCCAGTAATCTCTGGTCAAATCCATGGACTCTGCCCTCAGACTCCCTAGATCTGAACCCTGGCTCAGATCTAGCTGGGCAAAATTCTTAACCTCCCAGTGACTTTATTTCCTCAGCAGTAAAACCATGATAATCCCCTCTACTTCATGAGATCGTTAAGAGTGCAGTTTAATTCATATAAAATGTTTACACAATATCTGGTACACAGTAAGTGCTAGGTAAGTATTACCAATTTTTATTAGTAGTAGTATGCTGGAGAAAAGATAGAAGAATGAGTTCTCAATTAATATAAGGTGTTATTTAACAAAATTTGCCTAACTCTCCTCTTGTAAAACTCACTTCAGCATTTACAGGACCATGGTGAAGTCAGTATTATACAGAATCAGCATGAGTTTACTGATGAGTTTGGATTCCTCCCTGTCCTAACTTTGTACACACCTGTTCACAGGGTACATTGCATTAAAACCCCAGTCTGTTGGAAGAGTAAACTGAGAGAGATTGTTTTCCTAAAATATCATTTTAATTATTTAGATGAAGACCAAAGACATGTCTCACAAGCAAGGCCCACCATGACTTGCCTGCCCAACCTTCATTGCCCCCCTTCTTTGTTTTGGTGAGATTATGTTCGCTGGTACCTCAGTAGTATAACACTCTGTCCCATTCAGCTTCCATAGGGTTGTTTCTGCCCCTTCCCGTTTGAAAATCCAGCTTTTCCTGCCTTTCCTGGAAACTCTGTCCACGGGATCAGTTAGACTTTTTCTTTCTGCACAAGATCATTTGTCCAACTTGACCCACTTTAAACCATATCTTTTCCCTTCGTGGTTCATCATCCACACACATTGGATGATCCATGATAATCTGTCTTGTGAAACAGAAAATGCACTAGATTTGTAATCAAAAGATCTTTTACCTAAGCAAAGACACAACCACTCTGAGCCTTAGTCTCCATATTTATTACCAATCACATATCCACAGCTACCTGAAAATGATACCCAGGAGCAACCTGCAACCGATGAGGGAAGGGAGTTGGCCAATAAATACCCCAAGGTCCTTGCCTCTGGGTTGGACAATTCTAAGACATGTTCTAGATCAAGGTTCAGCAACTATTTCCTAAAATAGCTAGAGAGTAAATATTTTAGGTTTTGCAAGCCATATGGTTTGTCACAAGATTTTCTGCTCCAGATGATACATAAACAAATGAGTGTGGCTATGTTCCAACACAACTTTATCTACAAAAACAGGCAGGTGACCCCCGGCCTCTGTTCTAAAGTGTCTCGGGGGCTTCCAGGGGGATTGGCCAAAACTGTAACACACTCATTGCCAAGCTATTTCTTTCTTTCCTCTTTCTTTGCCTCCCTGAGTCACTCTGTGGCCACCTTGGCTGGGATCATCTCCCAGATCCTGGACTTGGTTCTGCTTTAGAGGAATCCAAACTGAGACCAAAGGCTATGGAGGTAAAGTGTAAAGAATCACGAGGCCTTAAAATGGGAAGCTCAGTTGGTCTAATGGGGGTCACAGGGTAGGTTCCAGGTAAAGGGAACAACACTAGGAAGCCCAGAGTAATAAAGAATCACAGCTGCTTTAAGGAACTGACCAGAGTGGCTGGAACATTCTAGGAGACAGTAGCAGAAACATGTAGTTAGGAAATGGAACCTGACCTTGAGGTCCATAGCAAGGTCACAGCAAGCCTCAAGGTTAGTTCTGAAGTAGAGGAGAGTCACCAAAACATTTGAGCAGTCCAGTGGCATGACATAATGTGTATGTGCAGGTCAGTCTCACGA
Source organism: Sciurus carolinensis (assembly GCF_902686445.1). NCBI lineage: Eukaryota > Metazoa > Chordata > Mammalia > Rodentia > Sciuridae > Sciurus > Sciurus carolinensis. Next base: position 30,803,637 of record NC_062228.1, on the reverse strand, counting down.
GGGTCCGCCCGGAGCGTGCCCCATCCCTCAACCCATCTTAGTGACCTTCCGCTGCCCTCCCTACTCACCACCATGTGCTTAGGACCCCAGCAGGAAATCAAAAGCATCACCCTAAAACAGACTCATAAACAGTTACATACTTTCCATTCACAGGGGACAGAGGAGAAAATAACCAATAAAAATACATAATAAAACAACTACAGAACAAACAAAGCTGGGGCACTCGGGCCTCGCCAGGTTATTGCTCAGACTTGGAGAAAAATTTTGGAGTAATATCATTTGATTCCACTGGCTCCCTGCCAGTTATTTCAAAACACCCTTTACTCCTTCCTAGTTTGTATCCTTGTCTTGAAGAACTGATGTTACAAAGTCTTCAATAGGAAATCCTGGGAAAACAGCTCCTTTCGCTGTCCTCTGCCCTCATCCTTGTACGGACAAGGAGGAAAGGCAGGACCTGTCACTCAGTTTGTTCCTGTGCTTGTTTTTCTTCCAGAAACCTCCTTCTTTCAAGTGTGTGGATACTCTGGAACCTAGCACCCTTTGAGGGGTAACCCCGTACTGCTTGTGTGTTGAAAAGACGGTGCACTCTCCGCCACTCTGACTCTACCCTAGTGCTTGGAACCAGAGGGTGAATAAAACACAGTGATAGAGGGAAGCTCTGGGAAGTTTCTCAGTGGGTGAGACTTTTTCCTAGGAAAGGTGTAAGAGGTAGCCACTGTGGTCCACGTGGGTCCATTCAGTCTGTATAGCAACCGGGCTTTGCAGAGATAAAGGATGACTGTACCATGTTGTGATAAAAGCCACTCGGCCACCAGCCTCGTGCTTTATAAGCATACCAGGGCCCCTTTCACTCTCTTAGCCTCCCGTGATGTGTCCCCTGGAAGCATGAACCTGTGAGTAGGTGCGTATGTGTGAATTAGGCTTCTTTGGGGTTGCTCTGAGAAACTGATACTGGTCCCACAGGTAGCATCGGGGTTGACATAGTTGTGAACCCAAAAGAGAAGCCCCTCTATCTCCCCCTAGAGGCATTACTTGCATTCTGGAGTTAAGTAGACCTTTCCAGAAAAAAAAAAAAAAAAAAAAAAAAAAGATTTTTTTTTCTTTCTTCTGCTATTCTTCTGACAATGGTGAATTAAATGTGCTCCTAGGACAAGTAGTTCAGGGGATCATAAATCCTACATATTCAGGAGCCCCTCTTTGGCTAATGTTTCAGTTAGATATATTATTTTTGTTACAACTGACAGAAAATCCATCTCATACCTGCTTAAACTAAAAGGAAATTATTAGGCGAACTCAACTGCGAAAGCTGGGGTTAAGGATGGCTACAGGTATAGCTTGGTTCTTTCTTTTTTAATGAGAAAATGCTATTTGTTATTTTTAAGTCACTTTGGGATTTTTAAAAATAATTGTTTGACATTAGTAGAGAAGTGACCAGAATTTACCACTTACTAGCAGTGACACTGTAATATTTTCTGACCCCCCCAATAGAAAATGCATTGCATTGTAACCCAATTATTCCTTTCTGTTCCATTGCATCTTTTTATGCTGATAGTGACCCATTGAATGTATTTTCACAACTCATTAGTGGCCCTTAACTCACTGTTTGGAAAATGCTGTCTTAAATATTCTGTTTCTTGAACAGTCCAGCAGCAGGGAAGAGAGAAATGTGTCATGGAGACTCAGTTTCTCTCTTTCAATGGGGTTTCACTTCTCTTGGTTTCATACTTTGGTTCCATATAGTAGCAAGATGGTGCCAGTTGTTCTAGACCTTATATCCCCCTCTGTTTTCATGCTAAGGTCCCAGCATTCTCTGTAAAACCTCATCATGTCTCACTGACTTCGATTAAATCAAGTGCCATCCTTGAACCAATTGTCAAGACCAGAAGGATCCTATTGTGACCAACCTTGATGATGAGCTGTATCCATGTAGGCACAGAGCTCTACCCAAGCACATGAGCTAAACGCAGGGAAGGGAAGACTAGGGAGTGCATGTAAAATAAGGGTAAGAGGGAATGGAACTTCAAAAATAGCAGATGGCCTAATCATGGGTGAAACTGGCAATTAGCTTGTGATTCAGAGTCACTGCCATAAATGTGGCCCCTTCTGACTCACCAGTGCCTGGAGTAGTTTTAGCAGAGATCTGATGCTCTCTTTCCATCAAAGAAGATAAAACTTAAGGTACAAATGCCTCTAGGAAAGAGGAGTCAATTCAGACTAAAATGTAAGTTCAGACTAAAGGGTAAATGACTGATGTAAGAATTTCTCTTGATAGGAGTAGAAAGGAAAAGGTATCTGTCATTTTCCATTTGAAATTCTGTAACCAAATGCCATAAACTGGGTGACCTAGAAACAAAGTAAATTTATTTCTCACAGTTCTGGAAGCTGGGAAGTTCAAGACTGAGATATGGACAGATTCATTAAGGGCCTCACTGGAACGTCATATAGTGGAAGAGACATGGCATTGCTCTGGGGTGTCTTTTATAAGGGAACTAATCCCATTCAGGGGGGCTCCTCCATCATGACCTAACTATCACCCCAGAGCCTCACCTCCTAACCATCAACTTGGATGTTAGAATTTCAATGTAGAATTTTGGAAAGTACACAAACTTTCAAACCACAGCAGAATCATAAGCATATTCATGCAGTGGAGTGGACGAGAGGCAGAAAAAAAAAAAAGTTTCAGGCCGGGCACAGTGGCACCCACCTGTAACCCAGCTACTCCAGACGCTGAGGCAGGAGGATCACAAGTGCCAGATCAGTCTGGGCAACTTAGCAAGATCCTGTCTCAGAATAAAACTTTAAAAGGGTTCAGAATGCAGCTCAGTGGTAGAGCATCCCCTAGGTTCAGTCCCCAGGAGTGCCAAAGGGAGAGAGAGAGAGGGGGGGGGGGGGGGGGGAGAGAGAAAATACATCTGCCTCCATCAGGCTAGCCCTCCGTTAATGGGACAGGAGAAGCCATGCTATTGTAAGATGAGTCTGGAAGGAGCTTCCACATTGTGCCAAGAAAGCCCTTTTTGCTACTAGGAGTAGAAGGAAGAAATGGAAAATACATTCCCTTCCCTCAGAAGAATTGCAAGAGAGAGTACTTGGAAAACAGAGTATGCGGCACGAAATCAGGACCACCACTTATGGTAATGCAGGTTGTATAATGTTCCCCCAAAATGGATGCAGTACAGTCTATACAAGCATGCACTGTGGCACCGTAGAGATGACTGAAAGTAGGTTGTCAATAAATCTCAATAAGCTTAAGGATGCATCCCCCTAACCGTGTTCTGTGGAATAAATCTTCACAATTTTAACAGGTATTGTATAATGAACAGTTCACCGAATTAGGGGGCTTGAGAAATGCCAAGTTCAAAAGGTCCTTCTCTATAGGACTTCTCAGAGCCTTTAGTCTGCTAACGTGTGCAAGAGGGGAGTAGAGGATGAAGATTTTCCAAATATATTTGATAATAGAATTGTATGCAAAAAAAATGCTAAGAAATGCTGACTGTGCAAAATGATAAGAGTAGCAGATATCTTGCTTGATTCATTCCACCAATCATTATCAAGCTCCTACTATTATGTACCAGGCACTACACCGGTGTTTGAGATATACCAGCTATGAACAACATGGTCAAGTTTCATGCCTCTGTTAACAGTCAAGCTTGTAACACATAAAGCAAAAAAGACTCCACACCAAACCTCCAAATGCTCACATTTGAGGAGGCACATGGACCCACCAACACTTTGCTTAAATAATAGCCAGGGCTGACAAGGGTATCGTTTGCATTGGAACTGAGCCATAAAAGATGAGGAAAAGCCCCAAGGAAGTAAAGTCACCATAAAGACACACAGTGTAGCAGCAGATGACTTCAGAGTTTACAAAATTACAGGAGGGGAGCAGCTACAGCGGACTTCTCAGGGATTCTTGAGGGGAGGTTTGACCCTTCTAGAGTTAAAGACATTAAGAGAAGTAAACGTGACAGGTAAGCGTGTGCCAATTCTCCTCCACGTAGCAGCTCTGAGTCTGTGAGCATCCGGTAAGCCCTGAGCAGAGCGGAGCGGTTCTAAAGCTCACTGGTCTTAGCCAAAGAACAATCGTGTTTCTGAGGTGTGTTTGCTGGCAATTCAGATCACACCTTCCACTTGAAGAGAGAAGCTTGGACACATGCCAAACCCACTGCAAGCCACTCTGGTCCTTAAAATGGCTCTTACAGGGGCTGTGGAAAATATAAACTGGATCATTCACTCCAGACAGAAGAGCGATCATACCCACAACATTCTCATTTGGTCCAATTGGATCAGCAGTAACAAAGGGACTAATCTTTGTCAGCTCTGCCACCAGTCAACCAGCAAAGAAAATTAAGCATGATAGATAAATACATACATAGATAGAGATAGAGACAAGTAGAGGTAGATTTGATAAATTAATATATATTAACATTTATATGCACCCAAATCCTGTGTACCACTCAATACATTAATACAAACATACCTATGTAATCAGTTCTGAAATTTAAAAAAAAAAAATTAAAAACAGACCATAACTGACATCACCAAAGGCCCCACACTTGTATTTCTTTCAAGTCAAGGCCCCATGAGTTACTGCAGTCTTTACAGCTGTATTACTGCTAACAGCAAGGATTAGTTTTGTCTGTTTTATATTATAAAGATGGTGAGGACTTTTGGATGATCTTTTAATCATCATACTTGTGAGACTCATTCATATTGTCACCTGGGCTTGCAGGTTTGTGGTGTCACTATGCCACCATTCTTTTGTCTGAGCTACACTGTAGATGGGCATTTGGGTAGGCCCTACTTTGGGGCTATTACAAAATGTTCTCCCGTAAACACCTTAGTGTATTATCTTTGGTGACCACATGTGTGAATGTCTTTTGAGTACACCATCCAGGAGTCTTGGAATACATGCAATTCAGACTCAGCTGAAAAGTTATCCGGAGTAGCTGTGTCAATTTATACAGTTAAGGAGTGATGTTCCAGTTGATCCATGTCTTTACAAACTCTTGGTATTTTTTGTCTTTTAGTCATTTTATCCACCTAGTTGGTGTGTAAGTGGTATTGCATGGTAGTTTTAATCAGTATACCCTGGAAGACTAGTGACATATTATTTTCATGTCATTTGTCATTTGGACATTCTCTTTGATGAATTGTCTGCTCCATTGTCTTACTCATTTTTCTGTTAGTTTATCTTTTTTTCCATATTGATTTGTAGGAGTTTTACATATACATATATATATATATATATATATATATATGTGTGTGTGTGTGTGTGTGTGTGTGTGTGTGTGTGTGTTACTGGAAATTGAACCCAGGTACTTGCACATGGTAGGCAAGCACTCTATCACTGAGCTACATTCCCAGCATTTTAAATTTTATTTTATATTTATTTTATTTTTAGATACAGTCTTGCTAAGTTGGCCTCAACCTTGTAGTCCTCCTGCCTCAGCCTCCCAGGTAGCTGGATGCCACTACACCCAGTTTGGGGTATGTCTGTGTTTGTATAGAATCTTCCTGTCTTGAATTTCTCATTTTTATTTATTGTACAGCGTAGGAGTGTTCATCATGGCGTACTCGTACATGCATGTGTTTTTGACATGAGCCTGTGGGTGCGACATCTTGGGGATGCCTTTTCACTTATCATGTCTTTTTTTATGGAGAGGCATTCTCAATCCTGACATATTCTGATTCTGATCAACTGTTTTTCTTTTATAAGTAACGATTATTGTGTCCTGTTTTAAAGAACCTTTGTGACTTAAAATCAGCATACTACAGTGATGCAGTCACATCAATGTTTACAGTAGCTCAATTCCCATTAGGTAAACTATGGAACTAACCTAGATACCCTTCAACAGGTGAATGAATAAATAAAATGCGGTACATATACATAAGGGAATATTACTCAGTCTTAAAGAAGAATGAAATGATGGCATTTGCAGGTAAATGGATGGAACTAGAGAATAGCATGCTAACTGAAATAAGCCAATCCCCAAAAAACCAAAGGCCAAATGTTTCTCTGATAAGTGGATGCTGATCCATAGTGGGAGGTTGGTAGGAAAGAATGAAGGAACTTTGGATTATGCAGAGGGGAGTGAGGGGAAGGTTGGGGTGGTGGGGATGGGAAGGACGGTAGAATTAGACAGACATTATTGCCCTATCTACATGTATGGAAAGAAATAAAAAATTGAAAGAACGTTTGCCTATTGCAGGGCTTTAGATGTTTTCTTCTCTTTTCCTCTAAAAACATTACTATGTTGCCTTTCACATTTAGTTCTGCAAACTATCTGGAATCAGTTTCTTTGTATGGAATGAGATAAGAATCAAAATACATTTTTTTTCTGCATGGATATACAAATTACAACTTTCAGGTTTTAATACTGAGATAAGACCAGTAGATATTCTGTTAAAGAAGCTGGCATGGGAGAGAAAAAGAGATCCTGATTAATTTGAAACATACTGTTAGAGCAGAAGGAAGAGTCTTCACATTTGCATGACTGAAGGTTTGTGTGATGGTCTTTCAAGACGAAGCTAAGGCTGCCTTTCCCATCTGATGATCTGCCAGCTCCTGCATAGGCTTAAGACCCAATAACTACCTGGGCGGCTGCCGCACCTCGTGCTTTGGTGTGCCACAATGCATTCGCACATGCTGTTCTCTGCCTGGGATGCCGTCCTGTGTGTGGTCCATCTCCTGCTACTCCAGGACTGCTCACCAGCATTCCCTTGTCTATAAAGAGGCCCCCGATCCTTTCCTTCCACACTTAGATCTTCCCATAGCATAACACAGTCTGCCTGTTTCTTGTTATCAACTCTCTTACCCTGTGCTGATTATTTTAATACCTCACTTCCAGTAGACGATGAACTCCTTGAAGACTGATATTGTGGTCTTTCTTGGGGTCTCCACAGTTTAAGACAGTGCCTGGTCCATATAAGAACTTACTACGTTTTGATTTGATTAATATTAAATGAGTCAAAATAATGGAAATGCTATTGATTGACACCTTGGAAATGGAAGTGGGACCATGACATGTGTAAGACAGTAGAAAAGATGATAAATATAAGCCTAATGTGACATCACCTTTTTAAAATAAGAGAACTAAGGGGGGCAGGGGAGAGACAGGAGAGGCAAAGGAGGAGGAGAAAAAGGAGGAAGACTTCTGTTTTTATCAAGGAGGGAGTAACTGGTGTTAGGCTCACCTGTTCACCGTGCTATAAAACTGATTAAAATATTAAAGGTGGGGCTGGGGTTATAGCTCAGTTGCAAAGTGCATGCCTAGCACATGTGAGGCACTGGGTTCGATCCTCAGCACCACATAAAATAAATAAACAAAATAAAGTTATAAAATAAAATAAAATAAAATAAAATATTAAAGGTAATTATTTTAAAACATTATACAAATATAAGAAAGACAAGATATGCACAAATCCTATTTTACTATACCCTGTGTGGGAACAGTTTCCTGACAAAACACAGGAGGGTGAAGTCCATGCAAAACACCATGGTCCTGCTGAGACAAGGAGACAGATGAGAATTTGACTCTGATGAAGCAGCTGGAATTTGCCAGACAGGGTTCTGGAGAGGAAGTTCCTTGGTAAAGAGGTGGGCTCTGGAAGTTCTACAGAAAAGCTCCAGTCAAGGCTGGACTATGCTGCAGAAGATAGGACTTCGTAAGGCAAAGCAGAGAACAACCACGACGACATTGAGAACACTGTGCAGGCTGAAGGTCACATGGTCAGTCAACTGCCCAGGTAAAATGCAACCATCTTTAAAAGAAGACGCTACAATTCAAAGGCCTAAAGCTTATGGCCTACCACATATAATGCCAAATTATTAGACATGGGAAGAAATGGGCAAATGTGACCCATAATCAAGAAGAAAGCCATCGTCATTAGAAACGGGCACTGAGATGACCCCAGATGTCAGAATTACAGGCAAGGATTTTCACTCTGTTGTTATAAATATGTTCAAAGACCAAAATGAAAATACTGCCTTAATAAATAGATAGGGGACCTGGGGGGTGGGGTCTTGGGAAATAGAAGCTATACAAAGAACTAAATGCAAGTTCCATAACAGAAAAGTACAGTGTGTAAAACCAAATTCACTGGACAGGCTGAACCATAGATATAGCAGAAAAAAAATGGTCAATGACTTTTAAAGCAGAATAAACGCAATAATTCAATAAGAAGATGACGTATGTTAAAAATGTAAAAAGATGACTTAGTCGTAGTGACCCATGGAACGTTAGAAAGCACTGGGATGTAACCCATGTGCAACGGAGGACCGAAAGAGAGAAGAGACTGAGAACAGGGCATAGAGGGTTTAAAAAAAATCATACAAAAATTTCCAAATTTCTTGAAAAGCAGATCCAAGAAGCTCAACAAACCCTACACAGGATAAATACAGAGCATCCACAACTAGGTAAATTGTTCTCGAGCTCCTAAAACAACAAAATCTCCTGAAATAGCTAGAGAAAAATGATACATTATGTAGAGAGAAATCACAATATTTCTTAGCCAAATTCTCATGAAAAACAATGGCCACCAGAAGACAACAGAGTAACATCTTCAGAATACTAGGAAAAAAAGAAAACAGGCCTGCCAACACACAATGTTACATCCAGCAAATGCGTGCGTACTTTAAAAATTAGGATGAAAGAAGACAAAGGGACATGAAGGGAAGGGAAGGGGCATAGGAATAGGAAAGACAGTAGAATGAACTGGACGTAACTTTCCTGCATTCACATGTGAATACACGACCCGCGTAACTCCACATCATGTACGACCACGAGAATGGGAAGCTATTCTCCATGTATGTATGATGTCAAAATACACGCTTCTGTCATGTATCTAAAAAGAACAAATGATTTTTTTAAAATTAGGATGGGAGAAAGACTCTGTCATATCAATGACGGAATCGGTCAGAAACAGACCTGCACAACAAGAAATAATAAAGGAAACTCTTTGGACTTCATGGAATGACCAGCCCACAAAGAAGCTCAGTTCACATCTACAGGACGAAATGAACTGGTGACTATGAGGTTTTTTCTTTTCTTAGTGTTCTTAAAATTTAGAAGCGGGAAGAATGTTACAGCGATGGAGCAAAACCATTCACAATCAGAGAAGTCTAGAAAACAAATCCCAGCTCTGCCACTTATGATCTAAATGATGGTGGATGGGTTGCCAATCTCCTCTGAGCCACTTCCTTTATCCACCATTTGGTTAATTAACACCTGTGTATGATGGTTTTAAAAATCAAGAGCAGTCAGAGGAGGAGCTGTCCCTGTGTGGATTCTAGGAGTCACCTAAACACTGAAGCTGTTCAGAACTGCCTTGCCTAACACAAGGGTACCTAAAGTTTTAGTAACTTCTCCTTTCTTTTTCATTTCTTTCTTTCTCACAGATGCTCATAATATTAATGTTGGTTTGATATATGTATATATATATATATATATATATATATATGTATTTGCAGAGACATTAAATTTCAGAACCATCGATCATTTCAAGTATTGCAAATCCCAGGGCTATGTACTTCATTTTTTAAAATCTCCACAAGATGTGTGCCTTGGATGTAAATGGATTTTAAAGTATGCGTGAACTTTTGTCAATATAACTAAAACAGTATTCCATGCCATTTCCCAAACTTCAGTCCTTGGCTTACTACTTTCACAAGTGTTACCATTATTTACTTAACATCTTTTTTTATGTTTCAGTTCGACAGGCAACTTGAGGCCCTACTCTATATGGAACATTGCTGTTTATTTTTTTCCATCACTGGCCATACATGGAAAATAAACATTTGAAAATAGAATAAAAGCAAAACAATGTGGTTATGATCTAGCTGTATACTATTGTTTCTTAGGGGCTCTGAACCTGAGGTTTGCTGTGTCCTCTTTTGAGAGAAATTGAATAGCAGATGTTGCAGAGGTGTTAAAAATAGGCCAACATCTGAGACTTTCCCCGTGTTGGAATGATGAGGAATCAAACAATTGAGAGGGGAATAACTTTCTCAATGTGCAATCTAATTTTATTAATGTGTGGGTTCTAAGGTTTTATTCCCACATTTATTAAAAAGGGAGGTGATAATTGCAGGTATCTCACAAGTTTGGGGTAAAGGAAGGCAAAATATTCTGTCTGACTCTTGGTACACTGTCAGGCGCACACATGATGCCCGTGCTGTATCGGCTACGAGTAAAAGTATCAGACACACGCTCGTGACTCACGTTCTTCTTGCTCGTGGGGAGAACACTGGTGGGGTTTTGTCATTTACCTTTGCCACATGCATGTTAAAATTGGAGTAGGGCTCCTTTGAAGAGGGGGTCACCACACTCCCCAGTTTTAACTTGCTAGTAGACTTTATTCTTTCAAAATTTCTTAGAGAAATAAGATTAGTTACTGTTTTGGATAATTTTTTCACTGCTGTGACCACGTGACCTGACAAGAACAATTAAAGGAGGGAAAATTTATTTGGGGGCTCATGGTGTCACAGAAGGCTGAGTCCTTTGCCCCGGGCCCAAGGTGAGGCAGTACATCATGGCCAGAAGGTGTGGCAGGAGTAAGCAGATCAGGAGGTCACACCAGGAAGCAGAGAGAGAGAGAGAAAGAGAGAGAGAGAGAGAGAGAGAGAGTTCCATTCACCAGGACAAAATATATACCTCGAAGTCATGTCCCCTAGGGACCTACCTGCTCTAGCCAGCTCCATCTGCCTACAGTTACCACCCACTTGGTTCCTATCACTGATTAGGCTAAGATTCTCGTGATGTGATCGGTCCATCTCTCTACTTTCTTACATTGCCTCACATATGAGCTTTTGGGGACACCTCATATCTAAACCATAATAGTTAAATGCTAGCATCTTCTGGTATGCAGGGTTTTGCCTGTTATTGTGCTCTAACACTCTCTTTTAGGGAAGGGATACTAACTTCTACTTCTCCCTCTCTTTCTCTCTCTCTCTCTCTCTCTCTCTCTCCCCCCGCCCTTTCTTTCTCTCACATCGCTATGAAAGTCTTCTTAAAGATGGAAGTCCCGGGTCTATCTCATTTTCCAAAGACTTTACAACAGGAAAGACTAGGTATTCCTACTGGTCATTTCTCAGGGTTTAATAATACAAACTTTGTTTCTATTGAAAATCATTTCTAGTAGCACGTTAAAGAAAACTTTTCAGTAAATATGAATTTGGAAAAACTTCAAAAAAATAGAAGCATAAACTTCCAGAAATAATGATATATTTACTTCTGGTGGAAGAATCTAAAACTCACTACATTAATACTCTTTTTCTTCTACTGACATGCGCCGTTAATTAATTGCACTTTTGCTATCAAAACCAATAAAAAAACAGACAGCATAAAAAAAGGAGGTTGTCAAATCATCACCATATATCAGAGGTAATGTTTTCCACTTCCATCAGATCTTTACCATCCATCAGGTATGTAAATATTTATAGAGTGTTTGTAGGAAAAATCTGTAAGAATTAATAAATAATAAAACTAATAAGTTTTAAAAAATAAATCAAGAATCTCATCATAAGGCTGCCCATAATTTACTGTAGCAATAAAAAAAAAGAAAAATCAGAAAAGCAGTAAGCAGAAAGGATTATATTCCATTATTTAGAATATCTAACTACCCTCAAAGATTTATGTTTTTATTCTTAACAATGAAATAAATTGTTTGGGCAACTTTAACATCTAGTAATCTTTTTATCAATCTATGTAAGACCACAACAACCATTAGATACACCTAGCAATTCATACTGAGAGATTTTTTTCCCCTGATTTTACCCCAAAATGTTATATTTTCTAATACATTCCTCAGGCTTAAAGTGTTTATATTCTAAACTGAGACTGATTATCTTATTTTGTGTTATTTGTGATCAAGAATTAAAATTATGAAAATCTTTTGAAATTTATTTAGAAATTATCTGTATTCCTAATTAATACGTTGACTCTGTTCCCTGGTTTTATCCAAATGATTCAAATCCCTCCACCGGTCAGAAATTCCTAGAAGAGGGAGCAGAAATGCAACATGCAATTTTTTTTAGCATGAAAAGATAAAATACAAATATTCAAAACTTTTAATGCAAACATTTTTTTCTATTGGAGATGTCATGGTTTAGGTGTGAGGTGTCTCCCAAAAGCTCATGTGTGAGTCAATGCAAGGTTTAGAGATGAAATGATTGGGTTATGACAGCCTTAACCCAATCAGTGAATTAATCCCCTGAAAGGGATTAACTGAGTGGTAACTGGGTCAGGTAGGGTGTGGCTGGAGGATGTGGGTCTTAGGGGCATGCCTTTGGGTTTTCTATATTGTCCTTGTTGAGCAGAGCTCTCTCTCTGCTTCCTGTTGCCATGTTCCCAACTGCCTTCTTCAGCCACATACTTCCGCCATGATGTTCTGCCTCTTCTCAGGTCCTGAGGAATGGAGTCAGCCATCTATGGGCCGAGACCTCTGAAACTGGAACCCCAAATAAATTTTTCCTCTTTAAAATTGTTCTTGTCAGGTCTTTTACTCACAGTAGCAAAAAAAGTCAGCTAAAACAGAAGAATAGTGATAAAAGAATAAAAATATTGTATTGTATGCTAGATGGCCTAGGTTCTGATATACTTTTTTCTCTTCTTTGATTCAAAAATATAGTTTCCCTTTGTCTAGATTATTGAAGTCTTGTTTCAATGATAACCATATTCCTGAGAATAAGAGAGTTAGCTTCCTGTTCAAAACTCAATGTTTCCAAACCTCTCTCTTAATAATTGAGCCATACTGATTGCAGAACTGATGTGATTAAATGTACTGAAGAATTCTGTAAATCACAGAGGTAGAAGAAATATCAATATTCCATCCAAAATAGTCACTTTGTTAACACATAGTTTCTACAAATTGCTGAGAAATAACAGTAATTTTAGTACTAGCCAGAGCTACATCTTTTTTTTTTTAATTTTGGACATCAATAAGAAATTTGCCAAGTCATTTTACAAATGCTGGGACTCATTTTTATTGACTTGAGCAAAGTTTAAGTTTTGTGGTTTTCTTAGTGTATCAAAACTTTACTAATATTAAGTATTTTAAATGATTTTCCTTAGCATCTACTGTATGGTGTATTTAAATTCATTCTGTCTTTTAATTAACTTATTTAGGCCATTTATGTTTAAGGCAATCATCAGGACTTAAGTCTGTTCCGAATATGTTCATAAATGTCACTTCAAGATATTAATGTGACAAACAGAGAAACAACATGTATCCCATTTGTTTACAATAAATTTAAAAAAAAAAAAGATATTAATGTGAGATGAAGACTTTGGAGAAACCGTCTACTGATCAATCAGCTAACAACTTCAGACTCGAGTGATAAATCACATTGTAAAGTCCATCAGCAGAATAACTCTCACCTAACCATGCCCTGACATTACACATTTAGCTTATATTTTGAGATGCTTCAAGAAACTGTTAAGTATGGCCTGGAGACAGAATTCAGTGGTAGAGTCCTTGGCCTAGCATGCTTCAGACAATGGAGTTGATCCCCAGCACTGAAAACAACAACAAAACCCTGCTAAATAAACCTTCCACTTGGTTTATTATAGGAAAGTTTCAAAATATAACACCCATTGTATTTAGTGTTGCCTCTATACTTTGCAAATTAAAATTTTATTTTATATCTCTCAAGAAAGTTTTGTATCTCCTGAAGATTAATAATGGATTTTTTTCATGGAGAAAATTATTTCATCAATAGTTTGATTTTACTTTCTCTTTTGACCTCCAGGAAGCTCAACATCAATTTTTAACCCTTAAATTATAACATTATGGTTGATTTATCACTCCTGTTCTTAATGTTATTGTGATTTTATACTTTATCTCCTATGTTCTAAATGCCATAAAACTGTTACTATTGTATATTGCATATACACACATATAGACCCTTTTGAGAATTCTTTGTTCCTTAGTGGAACAAATGGAAACATTTCCCTTTAGCCTAAGGAACTGCTTCTCTTTCATGTTTTGATGAACATTTGGATTGTTTCTAGGTTCTGGTTATTATAAACAAAGTTACCATGAATACTTCTGTGATCTCTCTTAAGACATATTTTCTTTTCCCGTTGGGTAAATACCTGAGTGTAAAATTGCTGGATATGATGATAAATAATTATATTTTTAATATATAAGAAAGTACCAAAGTGTTTTCCAGAGTTGTACCATTTTACATTCTCACCAGCAAAGTGTTAGAATTGTACCTGTATCACATCCTTGTCAATCCTTGGTTATGTTAGTCATTTTAAGTTTCAGCCCTTCTAGTGAGCCATTCTACTATAGTGGGTCATAGTTTTGATTTACATTTTGGTAATACATAACAAAGTTGAGCAACTGCTCATGAGATTATAAGCTATTTACATGTATTCTTCTGTGAAGTTTATGTTGAAATATTTTCACTTGTTTTATTGGACTTTTTGTTTCTTATTAGTGAATAATAAAAGTTCTTTATATATTCTGGATCTAAGTCCTTTGTCAGATAGGATTACTTTCTCTCAGTCTGTGCTTTGTCTTTCCACTTTCCTAATAGTGTCTTTTGAAAAGAAGTTTTTTATTCCCTTTTCAAGGATTATTTGCTAGGCATAGAATGGTATGTTGGTCAATCCCCCACCCCCACTCTTTCCACAGGTTAAAAATGTTCTTCTATTCTCTTTTGACTTTCATAGCTTCTGCTTAGAAGTCAGTCATAATTCTTAATGTTGTCTCTGCAAGTGATGTGTCCTTTTACTTTGTCTGCCTATAAGATTTTTCTCTTGGTCTTTGTTTGATTTCAACAGATTGACTACAATGTGTCAAGGTGTTATTTTTTCATTATAGTTATCCCTCTTGGGGTTTGGTGAAATTCTTTAATCTATGGGTTGACATCTTTTATACATTTTGAAAATTTCTAGTCAACAAAGATATACTCATTATTTCTGTTCCATTTTCTCTCTCCTCTCCTTCTGAGCTTCCAATCACATGTGTATTAGATGATTTGACAATGGTTTTGTCTGTCATACATAGAACATAGGTTCCTGCTTCAACTTATCTCTGTCTTTGTCCCTTTCTCCTTCAGTTTAGGTGACTCTCTTTATCTTCAAGTTTACTAATACTTTATGCTGTTGTTTCCAGCCTGCTATTACATCCATATATTAAGTTTCTAATTTCAAATCTTATATTATTTGGTTTCCAAGTGTCCTTGGTTCTTCTTTAGGCATTTTATTTCCAATGTGACACTGTCTTTATTTCCATCCGTTTTGCTACACCTTTCTTGTTTTCCTTTAACACATCTATGATTATTATTTTAAAGGATTTATTTGCTAATTTCAACATTTGGGTCATCCATGAGTCTGTTTCTAATGGGTATTTTTCCCCTTGATTGTGAACCACATTTTCCTGGTCCTTTTCATGTGTCAAATTTGTATCATATCTCAGATGCTTATATAAAAGAACTTAGAGATTTCAGTTAATATTAAGGAATTCCCATTGTGGGAAGAGTTTATTTGAGGGACTAAAATTTGATTCAATCATAAATTAAGATAAGTGTGACTGAGTTGTGGCTAAGTTAGTCTTAATCCACCTCTGACTTTGTCTTGAGGGTAGAGCCCTATCTCTCATGTCATCACTGGCCTCTTTCCTGAGTAAAGTTTTTACGTGTAGGCACTGTAAGACTCTGGGTGATTTCACTCCCAGTTGCCAGATTCCCTTGCTGTACCAGTTCCCATCAAAAGCCTTAGAAAGGAAAATTAGAGAAAACTAGTTCTTTGATCCAACCCACTTTTGCTAACCATATTATCCTAATATGATGTATTCATATTAACATTCTCCCAGTTCTTACCTCAATTTTATCTATATTTCCCAAGGCTCTGGTTTCTATTTTATCTTCTTAGATTCATTTAGGTTGCCTCAAATGATTGTCAACTAAAATAGGGCCTAAATATATAAATAAATGATTTAATCTAAAACAACTTCCTTAATTGTATCACATCAATATGTGTTTTTAAAGTTTTCTTTAAGGTCTTAAATCTTCTTTATGAAGTCACAATTAAAGATAATTTTTTTCAATCAATTTTGGTTTTTCAAGATTATCATCAGAGTCTCAAGAGTGCTACAAGAACCAAACACAATTTATTAGTAGAGTTACAATGGACGGATAGTAGTTGGCTACTGAATTGGATTCATTTTTCTGAGCTAGTCTCTTTAATGAGAAAAATGAAGGAAATAAAATGAGACATTTAAAAACTAATAGAAATCTTGAATATAATAACTACTGACAAAAGGCAATTAAAGAACCCTTTTAAAATTTTTAATAGAAATAAATGAGAATGTCCAAATGACAGGCACCCAAAGGAAAGAAGGACATTTGTAAAGATTAACTGTTGCATTACTCCTAATTTTTTTCCCTGAATGAAGAAAAATATATATTTTTAAGAAGTACTAAAATAACAATGTCTGAGTTTATCTGCAAATAAAGATGAATTAATATTAATGAATTAATGTTTCCTGTGCTTTCCTAAGCATTCTTTTACCATCTTGTAATTCACAATGCATTCAGAATTACATGCTAATACGTTTCATGTTTTACTAAATGAAGAAATGGTGAAGTCAGAGTAGATAGTTCTTTTCATTGACCAAGGAAGTCTGTAAAACGGAGAAAAAACATTAATTGAAACAGCACAGTCCATATCTCTCGAACACTTCTCTGGAACCATTATTTTATGTTTCTAGATATTTTCTAAGACCCATGAAGACTGATAATACTTATACAATGCTCATGGAACAGATACCAAGGTTGGGGAACTATTTCAAAATGCAAGCATAGTCCTTTAGAGGCAAGAAGAGATTGCCATGTATTTCCAGCCATATTCAAGTGTTTCCTATACTGTTCAAGCAAAATTTTTGCAGATTTCCATTTCAAAATAGGAAAATTGGGGTCAGAGAGAGAGGTAGAGCATATACAGTGGGGATCCCAAAGAAGGTTTTCATGTCCAGTGACCTTTTGCCTTCTTGAAATTCAAATACAGTGTTATCATTTCAATTTGAGATGTTCCCCAAAACCTCACGTGTGAGACAATGCAAGAAGGTTTAGAGGTAAAATGATTGAGTTATGAGAGCCTTAATCTAATCACTGTACGAATTCACCTCAATGATTAACAAGGTTGTGATGTGGGCAGGTAGGGTGTGGCTGGAAGAGATAGGTCATTGGGGGCATGCCTTTGGGCTTATATTTTGTCCCTGGAGAGTGGAATGATCTCTCTGTTTCCTGGTGGCCATGTCCTGAGCCGCTTTTCTCCACCACACTCTTCCACCGTGATGGTCTGCCTCACCTTGGGCCCAGAGCAATGGAGGCAGCTGTCTATGGACTGAGACCTCTAAAACTATGAGCCCCAAATAAACTTTTTCTCCTCTAAAATTGTTCTTGTTGGGTCTTTTAGTCACAGTAGTGAAAAAGTTGACTAAAACATATAGTAATAGAAATCTGTTCATTGCTTGAGTCCACATCCATCTATATTAATAGGGAGTCCAGCATCTTCCTCTATACTCTTTTATTGAGTGGTCTATGGAAACCAGGAATTTATTTGGAAGTGTGGAAGAGACTATAAGTCCCTTTGCCAAACAGAAACACAGACAACCTTGAACTCCATTCCTGCAAAATCCATCTGTAAGAAAGACCTCCTTTATTGATTATGTTGATAAATGTTTGCTGGGCACTTATTATATAACAGTTATTAGAGAAATACAAGTGATAGCAGAACACTCTTTTAATTTGGAGAACATAGCCTAGAAGGAGAGAGTGGTATCACACAATTACCAAAATGCTATGATCAGTGGACAGTGCATTGTTTTGTCCACAAGAACACAAGTTCTTGTGAGGTCAACAGTACACCTTCCAGATTTGCTCCCTGAGGCTGCTGTAGCAAATGACCGCAAACTTGGGGGCTTCGAATGTCATACTGGTCTCTTTAAAGTCGTGGAGCCCAGAAGTCTGGCAGGATCCCACTCCCTCTGAGCCTATAGGAGAGAATCCCTTCCCAGCCTCTTCCAGCTGGTGACTGTAACATTCCTTGGCCTGGGGCCACATCACTCCAATTTGTGCCTGTGGTCATGCAGATCAGCTGCCTCCTCTTCTGTTTGTCAAGACTCCCTCTGTCTCCTCATTATAAGGACCATCATCATTGAATTTAGGACTCTCTAATGCTCCTCCTCTCAAAATCCTGATTCCATCTTTTGCCATATAATATTCACTCTTTTACTGTAGAAGGTAGTATTCACAGGTTCTGGGAACAGAATGAAGACCTGTCTTTCTCATGGACCATCATTCAGTCCCCTATATCTGTCTTCCTCACTATGCACCTTATTGCCTGCCTCCCCTTCTCTTGCCGCCCTGCTCTTTTCTGATATTGTGATGCTATCCCCATAAGGTTATCACACCCAGGGAATCCTCACCTAACACTTGACATCATGCTGTTTGGATTGTGACTCGAATTTCTTTTTTTTTTTTTTTTTTAATACATTAGCACATCTTTGTACATTGTCCAGGATCTGGTATTTTGTTAAGCAACACAAAACGGACTAACACAGCCACTAATGATGTATCCACTGAAAAGTGTTGTCTGACCACTTCCACAACCTGCAAACAGGGACAGCCCAAGGGTAGAGGTAGGACAGTGACCCACCAGAGGAGCAGTTACCAGGAGGCACATTGTGGAGATTTTTAAAACAATCTGACCAGAAGTTGGTTTTCTTTTTCCTATCACCATGAACCAGTAACTGCCAGGGATACTTTTCTCAGTCTACATTCTAAATAACTGTAACATCGTTGAATTTAACAATATACAGTTAAGCTTCAAATTAGCACATTTTTATCATTGTGCTTTAATAAATATTGCATTCTCTGTATAAGGTAATTCAGAGAACTCCCAGTTTTGTAGAGGGACCCTCCCATGAGTACTCAGTTACCTGCTACATATCAAGAGGGTAATTTTACAAAGGTTCAGAATCACTTTGAGCATACTTCTAGTATCATCTGTGTCTCTAGTGCATATCCTGCATTTTGTGGAGGTGGGGTTTGAACCCAGGGGTGCTTAACCACTGAACCACATTCCCAGCTCTTTTTATTTTTTATATTTATTTAGAGACAGGGTCTCACTAAGTTGCTCAGAGCCTTGCTAAGTTGCTGAAGTTGGCTTTGAACTTGCAGTCCTCCTGCCTCAGCCTCCCAAGTCTCTGGGATTACAGATGTGTGCCACCATGACCGGCTATATTCCTGCATTTTTATGGTGAATTTAAAATAAAAATGATCATGAATGTAAAGATGAAAATTTTGAGTTACTTCAAGTTCTGTCTTTTGTGACCAATAGTTTTTATTTGTGTTTAAAACAGTGAAACAGTACAAATAACTAGATATAATATTTTTATCCGTTAAAAGCAAAATTTAATGCATATATGGAATAGTTTACTAAATTGGAAATAGTTTTAAAATTGAAATTTATTCTTTTAAAATTGTTTTCAAATGAAAGGGAAAAAACAATGATTATTATCAATTACTACATATATATTACTAAAATAATTTTGTTGTATTCAGACTAAGAAGATGAAAAATAATTTGTTTCATGTTTTTAAAGATACCAGATATATTTACAATGCCTTGGAAATCAATCATTGGCAGCTTGCTATGGGTCTGACACTAATGCCTCAAATTTACATAGTAACCTTATGAAGTAGAAAGTTTATTATTACTATGATTCCCATTTTGCAGATGAAGACGCTGAGGCATGTAGAGACTATGGAAGAAGTGAACAGCACACAAGAAGAATCAAGGTGGTCAGACTCCAGAAGCTGTGTCACTAACCACAAGTCACTCTTCCAAAAAATCATCTCAAGCTGCCCTTTACTGAGCTCCAATTTCATGCCCATGGCTTTACACACAGCATCTCATTTAAACCTTTAATCCTCATAGCAACCCTATCATCATTCCTACATTACACATTTAGGAAACAAATTCAGAGAAGTTCAGGAACTTGCCTAAGATCCAAGAGGGACGATATGGCAGAAAGGGCATTCTGAGTCTGCCCTGAATGTGTTCTCCTCCTGCTGTCATCTTACTGCCTTCTATTTGTTCAAGATAAAAAAAAAAGTACTTCAAGCCTGGAAATAGGGTCTGGGTGGGGTTCAGCATTTGCCCATGAAGGGTGGGCCTGTTCTTTCCCCCAAAGCCATGAGAGAGAGAAGAGGAGGGGGAGGATCTCCGGTACCTGCAGGATCTGGGACTTGACGCCCTTAGGCTATGTCAGAGCAGCTCAGGGTACCGAAGCCCAGGAGTAGGTGCATCAGAAGGGAAACTGAGGCACGCATATCTCATGTCAGATGACAGCTAGGCGGAAAAGCGAGCGTTTTTTTGATTTGCCAAAGGCAAAGCTCTCTCCTAGAAGGGTAATGCAATGCCAGTCATCCTCAGGCAAAGGAGCACCACAGACAGGGGGACAGCACAAGCCAGACTCCATTTCTCCTTGGACAGAGCCTCCTCAAGTGGCCTCAGGATGATCTCTTGCATTCCAGACTGACATCCCACCAGCCGCACAACCCCACCAGAAAAAAACACATCTCTGCAAAAATCCCCAAGGTCCATCTTGGGCCATCCCTGAAACAATCAGGGGAGGGGACCTGGAAATCCTCACTTGTCCAGTTGGAATTATATGTCTGCTCCTGGAGTCGTCCCACCCAAAGCCCGCGAATTGAGTGGGAAAAGATGTTTTACTCTTCCCAGAAGGAAACAGAAAGTTGTGCAAACAAACAAACAAAACATAAAATGTATTCCTATTTATTGCAAATGTAGCAATTCTCTTAGTCTTCCTCTGACGTGACCCTTGGACACATGTGCCTCTCTTGATCTTGGGACCATACCGACCATCAGAAACAATGCAGATATCTGTCTAGATGCTGCTCTTGGGTCACTCTTCCAGGCCACACAGATATTAGTACTCAAAGTCCTCAGCACCCCCCTTTCATATTTTAGGATTACCATACTTTTCCCCATTCTTCTTAAAATAATTGTGTTGGTACTTTATAGTTGTACACAACAGAGGGATTATTTGTCACATGTTTGTGCATGCACACAATATGATGCGGCCAGTCTCGTTCTCCAGCGCCTCCTTTCTCCTCCCTCCTCCCGCAGGGTTCCCTTCCTCTTCTCTACTGATCTCCCTTCTACCTTCCTGAGCTTCCTTCACTTATTTTCCCTTTTCTTTCTAGCTCCCACATATCACAGAAAACACACGGCCTTGACTGAGTTCCCTCAGCCTTTCCTTCTACAT
Organism: Sciurus carolinensis; assembly: GCF_902686445.1. Lineage (NCBI taxonomy): Eukaryota > Metazoa > Chordata > Mammalia > Rodentia > Sciuridae > Sciurus > Sciurus carolinensis. Next base: position 30,782,332 of record NC_062228.1, on the reverse strand, counting down.
TGGGTGGCAGAAGTCATTTTTATGGTGACACATTTCCTGCTGGCATTACTACTGAATTAGTTACAGCCATCACGCTACCGCTCCTCTTGTGGCAGCATGCAGAAACGCAAGCCACGAAGGGCAGCATGATTAAAGGGTTAACGTTAATTCTTCTCTCACTTCTTTAAAGTCATTTAAAAATTTCAGCACCTAATTATTAGTCATTTTTCAAGAGTTTCCAAACCAATTGTGTCATTATTTCCAGGTAAAGAAGATCACACAGTTGATTAGTTACCTTACCATCCCACCCACCGTCCTCATCTGTCTCACTCCACTTGATCATGGAATCATATACTATGTTGCATTATGTTATTTTATCATATTTAATTTTACGAAGGTACTAGGGATTGAACCCAGAGGCACTTTACCACTGAGGTACACTCCCAATCCTTTTTATTTATTTTTTAATTTTTGAGAAAGGGTCTTTTTAAGTTGCTTAGGGGTCTCACTAAATTGCTGAGGCTGGCCTCAAACTTGCAATCCTCCTGCCTCGGCCTCCTGAGTCGCTGGGGTTATAGGTGTGCACCACCTGCATCTGGCTTATTTTTGTTTGTGTATAATTCTTAAGTAACGATTCCAGGGATTGTAACTAAAATTGCCTACTGGAGCAAAACGGTTAATGTAATGAGTGAGATGTAATAATATGATAGGGAGTGGTGGGGACTATGGTAAACTGGAGAGCACATTTCTCAATATAAAGAAATAGTCAATACTTAGGTCCAGTTGGTTGTTGCCATGAGGGAATGCAGGACCTGTGTTTCCAAATCATCTAATATGTTTCAAGAAAAGTCTGTTCTCCAGATTTTCAAGAGAAACATCCCAAATGCTAAATGAAAGCAAAATAAAAATAGTTTAAATTTTATATACTTACTTGTTTGGGGTAAGACATTACACATCCCAAACAATATACATTTGCAGGTGACATTTACCATTTTGCAACCTTTGGTCTGTATGACTGGTCCCTCATCAAAAGTATGGGCTCCTGGAAATGTAAGAGAACTAAGTATTTTTCTGCAAATCTTAAAGTACTTTTCATGGGATGGAATGAATGGCAAGCAGTCAATAAAAAAGGGAAATAACATGAGGCTTGCTGACAGATGGAAGAAACAGCAAAGGCTACAACAGCAATTGCACAGGCATCTCATCAATTTGGGTTTGTTTTCGAAGATGTCAGATGACCTCACCAAGATTTCCATTTAACCAAAGCTTGGGATTCTGTAGACGCTGCCTTTCCAAGCCTGGCAAATTAATTTAAATAAAAGTCACCCAGACAGTCCCTGTGAGGCAAGACCCTGCAGTCGGAGGATGTAGCAGGACATGGACTCTCATTAAAAATGCTCACCCACCAAATTACTCCTGGTACCCAACCCAATTTTCTCTCCACCTTCTGTTCCTTTTCTATAGAGTCTCTAATGTACATATGGAACAATAACCCCCCTTATCCATGAGGGATAAGTGCAAGATCCTCAGTGGATGCCTGAAACCACAAATAGGACTGAACCATAGGTAGATAGATAGATGATAGATAGAGGTAGAGAAATATACACACCATGATTTTCCCTATATTTGTGTAGTTATGACAAAATCTAATTTGCAAATTAAGCAGAGTAGATTAGCACCGACTAATAAAAAATAGATCAAGTACAGCAACCTGCTGTAATAACAATCATTTAAAACTCAGAACTGTTTATTTCTGGAATTTCCATTTAATATTTTCAGACCTCTGTCAACATCAGTAACTGAATCTGCAGAAAGTAAAACTGCAGATAAGGCCGGGGTGACTGTCCATCGCAATGAGATTTACATATGATTTTTGCAAATCTATGAAGCAGTTCTGCTACTGAGTTTCTCAATTGTAGAATTAAGAGAACTGCGTTAGGTGTCAAAAGCAAATGTGGGAAGGGAAGTGTCTTCAGTCACCCACAGAAACGGTAGCCCAGCAAAGGCCCTGGTCTCAGTCCACCACTGAAAGAAACCAGATGCTTTGTTTAAGTGGCAAAGGCTTTAAATGTACATTGATCAAGCATTATTTGAGAATCATTTAAATGGAAATGGTACCTGAAATCAATATGTAATTGATCAGGAGTCAGTGACTGGCAGGACCAGAGACTGGTAGGCACTGAAATCTGAGTCAAAACAGATGTAGCTGCTTCTCCATGCCCATCTTCAGCTTTGGAATTAACACAAGCACAACTCTTAGAGAGTTTGAAAACGGCTGGGCTAGGGTCAACAAGATCTCTGGTTGACAGAAACCTCTTCCATGGTTTCAGAAGAACCTGCGGCTTCCACGCCTTGGATTTCCTGCGACACTCTGCTCCTCTGGGTTTCCACTTGGAGAAGTCAAACAGAGCAGGCTGAGGAAGCTGGGCAGGAGTGGGACCGGTGAGCTTGAGTACTACCTGGTGGGCAAACGGTAACAGGAAATCCACGGGGGCTGGGGATGTAGCTCCGTGGTAGAGCACTTACCTAGCACAGTCCCTAGCACTGTAAGGGAAGAGTGAGAGAGAGAGAGAGAGAGAGAGAAAGAGAGAGAGAGAGAGAGAGAGAGGAGGGACAGAGGGGAAGGAAGGAAAGAAGGCAGGCTGTTCATGAATGAGGAAGGAGGAAAGAAAGTGAACGAGCCCCAAGGAGAAGGTGAAGGAGTTAATTCTTACACTGTGACAGCATCAGAGATGTGTTAATTATTTCTCCTGATTTATTCTTCCCCTAATTGCTTACAGTACACTCTGTACATCATCTACTATATCATTTGATTATCAAAATCCATATGAGCATCACTACATATTTTTTACTGTTGAGAAGTCATCTCAGAAGATACATGATGATCATGGATGGTTGAGTTGGAAGAGTTTTTAGATATGCTTGATCCTATTTCATTTTAAGAACATAGAGACTGAGACCCAAAGAAAAATAAGTGGTCCGCACAAGTCCACTGCTAATCACTGGTGGCCGTGAGTTCAGACTTTCTCACCCGTGGTACCCATTCTTGGTAAGTGGCCGTGAAGCTGCCCACACAAGCTTTCCTCACTTGGTCTTGTGCCCAAATGACCCAAGACTGCTTTCTATAAGTTATTCTTTTTATCCTCTCAACTCCAATCAATACAGTGGACAAATAAGGTCCAAGAAACGGTTGTCAAGTGGCCTTTGAAGTCTTGTGTGAAAGAAATCATGAAAGGAATGGCAACATAAATCAACCACACACCTTAAATATGAATTTTCAAGACACCCCCTCCCCTGGTTCCATTCCATTCCTCGAGTGCTGACAAAATTCTGCCAACTATGGACACCCAGCAGACCAAGACTAATGAATAGACCAGGATTACTCATAATTGACCTATTCATTGTCCCTATGCAGATGGTTCTCCTAAGTATGTGAAAACAATTTGTTCTCTTAAATAGGTTATATATTCCCTACCCTCCATCTTGTTTACACTATTAATTTGCTTAGCAAACCCTTTTCTCCATATCTAGTGCAAAGGTAAACTTCAGCCCAGCCAGAGGGTCTGAATTATTCATACATTCTAAATTAGCAGGGTCCAGATTAATGAGGTTTTACTCCACTTTTTATCCTCAACTACCTTCCCTTGGGGCAGAGAGTCGTTGCTTTGCTCTCTGTCTTTCCCTATTATCATAAGCTGTATCCCCCAGGTGACACCCTGCTAAAGGGGCACCTGGTTACAGTCTCTCCAGGCCTTCTCAGAAGGCACAAGGAAAAGAAGGGCAAGCAGTCACAGAGCCGCCAATTTCCTGTTACCCCATTCTGGGTTCACAATTTTCAGTAAGTAGCTTTTGAAAGCTGACAACCAACTTAACTCCTTTCTCTCCCCATACAATCTTTTTTGAAAGAGCCTGGCATCATGAGACTGCTGGGGGAAACAGAGAAAGCCTTGGAGGATTTGTCCAAGGGATCCTTTTGTGGTCATATACCCTGTCTAGTGGAATTTGGAACTCCAGCTCCAGAGGGCTGGATGGCTTATGATCACATCCTGCTTCTTAGTGTTAGATAGAGATACACATTTTAAATACTATTTTCCATACACAATTCATGAATGACAGCATCTTCCCTCCGAAAAAAAACAAACAACGGCAAGAAAGAAGCTCACCCTCTCTCTCCCTCTATTTCTTTCTCTCTCCCTCTCTCTCTCTCTCTCTCCTCCTCTCCCCTCCCCCAATCCCTCCCTCTGCTAATGTTATCTTTATGATGTGAAAATAACTATTTTGAGATTGGCGCAATCTGTGAAAACTAAAAGCAAAGAAATTATGTGTGTTTATCCAAGGTAAGTATGTAAGCACCAGAAACATAAGAACATGGACATTGCTGCGGATTAGCTGAAAGCCAGTTGCTGTATGCATGCTCATTTCCTCTTTTACTGCCTAATTCCCCCATGATGCCATCTGATCAGTTCTCGAATGTCCCCTGTGTCTTCGCCTTAACAATCGAGCCTGGTAGGCCATTCCACACATTTGTGATTCTCCGCATGAAAAAAATGCTTCCTGACATCTGTTCTGAATTTGTTTCTCTTTAATTTCCATTTATGCTCCCTTATCCTAACATCTGTGTCATTCTGAAAACAGTAACTCAGACTGACGTTATCTGTGCCATTTACAATTTTATATTCCCCAGCTAGAAGTTCCTCTTAACCATGTCGTGGATGTGGAATTCCGGGTGCTCTTCCATCCAGTGAGTGGGGCCCGGCTGTGACTTCAGAGGGTCCAGCAGATGGGTCAGCCCCCAGACTTCGTCAACATCTTTTTCAAAGACGAAGCTGGGAAGTCGAACCTGGGTAAACACAGTCTCTCCACCCGTAATCTCACTGCCAAGGTCTCTCCCAGAGCCCTTCAATGCAGAGGTGTAATTTATTCTTATTATCTTAAGGCTTACTCGCCTACTTTTCTAGGTTACTTTCCAGCAAGCTCTAAAGCCTAGGATGTTCCGTGTACTTAGGAAACATTTGATAATTTGAATGGACGAATAAAGGAAGGTAGGTTGGTGGAGGAAAAGAATAGAAAGAAAGGTCGGTTGCTTCTTAGAAACCAAATGAACCCAGAATCCAAAATTCCAGTCCAGAATTCTACCTTCTAATTGCTCATTGTACTCAATGCTACTAAGAAGGAAAAAGAGGCTTATGACAGAGAATGAAGGGACAGCGGTTTTTAAATAATGATCATAGAGCAATCACAGCTATCATCTCACGCTAAATCTGGAGCACAGGTAGCTGCGGACATCACGGGGATGAGTTGGCCAAATGGAGAAGTTGCTACCAGCCTCATATCTGCCGAAGAGAGATGAAGACCAAAAAAAAGTTCAGAGGCAACTCAGATATCAAGGCAGAGTGAGGTACCTCCTGAACCACGTGATGGGAGTGAAGAAGCAAGTTGGGTCCTAACTCTTGCTTGTTTTCAACAATGAAAAAATCTGAAAAACACTGATGTTAAAGTTCAAAGAAGGAAGAGTTTGGTGAAGGCAGAAGAGGCTTTGAGAAAGAGTGGAAAGGATTTAGGAAGAGCTGAGAGGAGCAATAAGAGTGTGCCTTTTCCTGTCCAGGACATCGCCCTCTCTCACTCTGATGATCTCTCCAGCCCAGTGCCTGCTGTCCTTTGTGAAGCCAGAATGAAATCCCTAAAATATCAATTTGGCAATGTCACGTCAATGCTTAAGCCCATCATTGGCCCCCGACTGTCCTCAGAACGAAGTCGAACTCCACGTGGTTTTCAGGAACCTCGTGATCTGGCTGTAGCTCTTAAGGGTCCACAGCATCCCTTTCCCCACTAAGCAAGTGTCCCACGTGCAACAACTTCTCACAATTCCATGAACATGGGCTGTGCTATTTGAAATGCTGTTCCTTCTATCTGCATCGCTCTTTAACCTTCCACTTAACAAGAGGAAATCACTGAAATTACTACCCCAGGAGGTCTTACGGGAAGCCTCCACGAAAGGTCTGGGCTGGGAGTCTTTACCATGTGCTCTCACAGGGATAGACCCAGTAGAAAGACCCTAACCAGACGACAGCTGCCTGTTTAACTGCCTACCCTAGATCACAAGTGCCATGAGAACAGAACCCTGATTGGTCTTGTTCCCTACTGGTTCCCAAGAACTAGCACCAGTTTTCTTGGAGGTAAACGATGAGTGTCACTTAAATTGTTGACCCTCATTGCCGAACTGAAAGTATCTCTGGCCAGAAGATGTAGATCTGCCCCAGAAAGATGATACTGGAATCCACTTGACCACTCCCAAGTTCTATCCTTGAAATGATCTCCATTTGCAGATGAATAAGCATCCCAAATACAAATATGGCTCATACTAGAGACCCCCCCACCAAGATGCAGCCCAGAGTGCTGCTTAATAGCATCCGGGAAGAAGTCCAAGGGAGGTAGGAACATGCAGGTGTGTTTCCGTGCTTCTCCCAGTGACGCCAGTTTTGACATCAGAATGTTTAAGAAAAGCTCAGCTGCCTCTCTTCCCCTCCCCCCAAGTTATGATGCACTCCCCAGTCAGGATTCCATTTTCCCCTCTTGGAATTATTTATGGGGCACTGGGCTTAAATAAAGAATCCACTCTTTTAGAGGAAATCACTAACCCCCCCCCTTTTTTTAATTTTCTATTTTTTATTTTTACATTTTGGTATACAAATCCTGTTTTTAACTAAGCTCCAGTCCATGAGTAATAGGTAAGTTTTCTTTCATGGTTATATCATACTAAAGCTTATTCAGATGTGATAACATTTTTGCTGCTGTATCTTGGCAACATGATTTATTCTGCAAATGCTCAGTGTTACCGTCTCACAAAGCTGTACCATCTGGGTTGAATTAATAGGCTACCCAGAGAAATAAATGAGAATGGTCTCCCATAATTAACATGTAGGTAAAGTATATTTAACAGATTATTATAATTAATATGTCAGTTACTGATTTCATGCTAAATAGAATTGTGAACACAAGATATTAAGATTAGTTACCCTCTCTGTGTGCCTCGAAAAAAAAAGAAGAAAAAAAAAACGCAATGGGGAAAGAAATGAGGGCATAGAGTTCAGTATCAATAAAATTGACCTTAACATTAAGAACATCAGATACCAAAACTCTAAGCAAACAGTGACAATGTCAGGCATTATAAGCAGGGAGCAGCAAATTACTGGTTTCATAAATTCAGAGTAGATACCAGAGATGTCCAGAATATCCCAGATGTGACCTGCAAAAGCAGAAGAATGTACTTAATTTACACGCAGCTGAAAGCGCCTATCCAAAGGAAGGGGGCTGGGTGGGGGGATGGGAAGGGGGAATAAAGACAAAGAAAGAAACCAGATTTTCTCCTAATGCCAGCCTGAGTTCCCTGCTGCTCAGCATTGGATGCAAAATGGCAGTTAAGTGGGGAAATCCACAAAGGAGACGTGGAGGCATGGGAATTGAGGAGCATAGGCATCTACGCTGGCTCTTCAAGGGGAGCAGGTTTTGTTGTGAACTGTCATGGAGAGCAATGGACAGGTCATGGGGTGCGAGGCAGCAGGGGCTGGGGAGACAAGAGAAGATACCTCCCTGTCCTTTAACTTGTCTTTCACGACAAATTCCTCCATCAAGATTATTAAATTCCATTTCTTTCAAAGCTTCTGGGAAAAGGAGAGATTCATCTTGGCGGGGATTCCCGTGGGGCTACCGAGCTGCTCTGTTAACTCAGCAGCCGGGAGCGTCGCTACTTTGGATATAGGTTCGTGGAGTTTTCCTGTGATGGATGTACATGTGCTTCGTGAGACAGTGAGCCAACAATAAAATTTTCTAAATGTGTGCTTGTGGATGCATCCGTTTGTGTAATTAAAGCAAAACTATAAATTGGTTTCCATCTCTCTGGGTTTTCCTAGTCACTGAGAGGAAGTGCTTTTACTGAACCTGTTATTCCATGTTCCTTACCACAACCCAAGGATCAGAAACTCTGGGAATTTCCTTACTTTCTTACTGACTTTGAGCCACCGGGCATGGATTAAGATTATAATTCTGGTTTCAATAGGCATGTTCAAGTTGTCATCTCTCTGGGGAGACAGCAGAGACTTCATTAAGTGAGGTCACATTTCTGGAGAAGCATCTACCGGGGAGGTACCATGGCTTCCATCTCCACCCGGCAGAGAGCAGTGCGGAGCATGCCACCCAGTGTCTGCTTCCAGGGCTCCCTAATTGATAAGCAAATGGACCTAGGAATCCTCCAAGCTGAGCCTTCTTCAGGGAGTCCCTGAGGACAGGGGACAGCACATTGCCAAAACAATCAGGCCATGAGAGGAATGGCAGATAGAGTCAAACAGAATGGATTTCCCAAGAATGTATTGCATTTAGCCTTTGGGGACGGAATGAGAAGCTTCTCTATTGCCCTTTTACTCAAAAGTACAAAGAAGAGAGGAAATATTGTCTTCGCTAGGGAGATGGGGGTAGTTATTAGAAAGATGAACCCTCGGGGTTGCTCAAAAAAAGAAAGAGAGCAGGGATTTGTCAGAATGGTTCAGGGAAGACTCAGAGAACCCACAAACAGGAAGTGCTCTTGACTCTGACATAAAGGGAGCTAACTTTCCAGCCCTCTTTCTTTCACGGTTCTCTGCTTCTTTCCTTCTACCTTCATTCTCTGTTTCTGTGCAGTGTGACCTCCTCTGTTCCTTCTAGTCATGGGCCAGTCCTGCCTTTTTAATGCTCCCCAACTTAACCTGCCCCCAATGAACCTGACCTGAGTCCTAATGTCACAATGACAACTCCCCAGGAGAGAATCTGATTGGCAGAGCTTATGGGTGCAATCCTGGTCCAATCAGCTATGCGGAGAGTAAAGGGGTCACTTGGTCCCCTCAGCGAGGGTGGAGGAATTCTATAGGAAGGGAAGAAAAGGGCAAATTGATTAACATCATTTGATTTCATTTTCTATCCTAATACCCTGCAGTCTTACCATTGGAGTATAGAATGTTACTTGATTTCTTAAGGGAGTTTTGACTTCCCCCATCTTATGTTGATTAGTTCTGATCTCTAAAACACCTTTTCAGATTCACCTTTCATTTCAGGTGTTTCCAAGACATGAAACCAAAACCGCGCAGGAGGGAATATACTCGCCATAATGGTGTTAGTGACGCCATGAGTAGGGGAGCCCCTGTGCTTATGGTAACAAACTGTGCCTCTCGCTCTAGGCACAGTGCCTGGCTCAGGGTATCTGCTCAAAATAAACAGTGGTGAAAGGACTGAACCAACCAATGAGATTTTCGTGAAATTTTGGCTGTGAGCCTCCGGCATCACCGTCTCAGGCGACCGACCTCACGGAGCTCCCTCAGGCTCTCAGCACTCACTCAGACTTTGGCTGTGGGCATCACTGAGGAAACCACCAGCGGCGGCCTGGCTGGGCAGCAGCTCCCAGGCCCCAGCTGATGTCTGCAGGTGCGCAGCGTGTGTGCAGAAGGGACGTGTGCATAGCTTGGGGAGCTGGCTCCAAATCTGCCACAGCAAACATGAGCCCTGGACCGCTCAAGGGAAGACGGGCTCAGATGAGCTCTTGAATATAAAGGAGGCTCCAGCGGGAGTGTGACAACCAGAGCAACCAAGACAGCACGTTGGCCAGGGCTGTCCCCCTGCCCAAATGATCCTAAGCACAGGAAAAGGAGCCAAACTCAGGAAGCTCTGGGATCGTTCACTGGAATCCCTTTAATAATGCCAAAAGTGATCTCTTGAGCATTTACTTCAGAATAAAGACACAATTCTTCTCCTAGGGACTTGTTTTATCAAAATATTCAGTCGTGAGGAATATATATAGATATAGATATAGATACACACACACATACAAGGTATTCTCTGTAGTAGGGTTTAAAATAACAATTTTTTAAAATAGAAGCAATGGAAATGTCCATCTGTCAGAGATTTTTTTTTAAAAAAGTATATGTCCATGTCTTTTTTTTTTTTTAAAGTATATGTCCATAGGTCCAAATCATATGAATTAAATGCAACCATTGAAGCACTGAGGTAGATCTGTAAGTACTTTGACAGGAAAAGGTGCCAAGACATGATTTGAATTTTGTTTTAAAAAATAAACCGTATAAGCACTATGACAGTCGTTAATAATACTGTATTGTATGGTTGAAATTTTCTAACCATTAAAGGTTCTCACCAATAAAGAGAGCGAGAGACAGAGGCAGGAAGGATGAAAGAGAGGGAATGAGGGAGGAAAGAAGGAAAGAAACTGTGGAGTGTTGAATATGTCGATTAGCTTGTTTTTAGTGATGATTCTACAATATACACATCTAACAAAATATCACTGCCCACCCTCAGTATATACAATTTGTATTTGTCAGTTGTACCTCAGTAAATCTAGAAAAATAAATAAATAAAAAGAGCTCTATAAATTTGTTGTGGAGGACTGTAAATTTATGAAAAAGAATAGACACCATCTTTAAAAATGATCACCTCTGGCAGGAGACACAGTCACAGCAGTAGCCACAAAGGGCAACCACTGCACCATGCCCACCCACTCCTTCTGTTTCTGTATTTAATTTCTATAAGCATGTTTCCTTTTGTAATTCTCCAAAATTTTTAAAAAATAAGGAAAATGAAAAAAATAAAATATACTAACCACACTCCCCATATTAGGAACCTGAGTCTGAGCTATGAAGTAATTTACTATCAATCACATGCCTAATTTGGGATTGGAACCAATGTAATCTCATATTCCCTATAGGAAGCAATGGGCTTAAACTGAATCATGATGGATGGAAATTAGATGTAAGGATTCCAATCATTATAGACTGGTAGTCATTGTGATCCATTAGCAGAGTGATTTATAAAGTCAGTGAAGTGATGTAGAATGTGACCTCTTGTGCTTTCTAGACTTTGGTGTAGATTTTGTTCATTTACAAGCTGTGTGACCTTGAGCGAGCTGTATAATTTCAGCTTTCTGGCTATTCATTTGTAAAGTTAGGATAATAAAAACATCTCCCTCAGAGGGTCATTGAAAAATATAATTAAATTACTACATATTAACTATAGTGCCTGAGACATGTTAAGTCCTCCAAAATCTTAAGCAGCAAATATATATGATTTACAAGAGGTCTTAGGAAATATAAGAGATAAATCATCTCTCCAGGCCCTAAACGTATGAACTAGAATCCTCAGCGGCCTGTGGCTGGGTTTCTAAGACCCAACCAAAATGACATGGAAAATATTGTGGGAAAGAGCACATGAGATTCTTTCTAGGGACAGAGGGTACAACCTTATTGAAGGTACTCCCAAAGGCAAAGGACCTGGCTGAACACTACTTTCTCCTAGAGGCAGAGATTCTAAACAATCTCCCACCCAGAAAACACAGCCCCCACCTGAAGCTCCGGCAACTGCTCCCCAGCACCCATACCCAGCTTTTCAGGGGGTCTCTGTGCTCCTTCAGGACTTGCTCTTCTTCACTGAAGCTGAGTCTGTCCTGGCCTGCTCTACCAGTCAATTTCACTAAGTTAGAATAAACCTTGCCAACAACAGGTTGATAAACCCATAAATACACTTTGTCACTGAATTGACCAGTTTGGCTGAAGGAACCAGCTGGACCACTGAATTAGTCAGGATAATTATGATTTTAAGTGACAGAAAGCCAACTCACTCTTATTGAAAAAGAATAGGACTTGTTCATGTAAATAAGCCCAGAGGGGCATCTAATTTCAAGCCGGGCTGCATCCAGGTGTTCGATACCTCGGGAATCTGTCGCCATCTCTCGTCTCTTTCATTCTGAATTGTTTTTTCAAACTCAGGTGATCAGGTGGCAATGATAAAGTTCAACAGTTCTGAGCAAAAGAAAAAAAAAACCACCTAAAAATCCTCGTTCCCAATAGTTCCAGCCAAGGTCCAAAATATATTCCAATTAGCTCACCTTAGTCATTGACTCACCAATGAACCAATAATCACAGCCAAGGAAAGAGACAATGGATCTGATTGGTTGACCGCAGACCCACCTCTAGAGCTGGGAGGTGGAGTCCTGCGCACAATCGTGTGGCGTTAGAGTGGGTGAAGGGTGGTTTCTTGGAGAAAATCCGTGCTGTTGTCAAGGAAGGGGGAATGGATGTTGGACTTGATAGCTGTTTGCTAACCTGTGATTAGTCGTCTCCAAAACGCAGGTGGTTTATCAAATCACAATAGCCAGCCTTTTGTGATTTTTACAGCCCAGGCCAATCCCAATTCTGCAGTACCATGCCCCGAGTCCAGGCAAAAGATTTCCAACGGGAGGGATGGTCACAGACTTCTCCAGCAGATAAGCCACGCAGACGCAGCTTCTCCTATTTAACATCCTCTTAGTAGCTCTCCACTGTGGTTTTCAAGGCTCGTATTAGCCTGTCAGAAGGGAAGGATTAACATGTATTTTGATTTCTGCTGAAAACACGTTGTTTCAGAAATAAAGTTGGCATGGCAGGCATCTTGGTTGATTTAATCTCTGACACAGGAAGCTTATTTATAGCATCTCAGCCTTCTGAATGTTTAAAAACTCAAGCATTATAAGCCTGCTGTGCTTTTCCTGCGAAGTATGGAATAGCACTAAATGAATAATGCCACCTGGCCCAGCAGCACAGGCAAGATCCAGACTCAAACACAGCTCTCATCTGCTCCTGGTGCGTGTGAACTCCCCTCTGCTGGTTGGGATCCATCTGGGGGCGGGTTCCTGTAGCATTCTACAAAGGAAGCCCCTGAAAGGAAGGTGCTCCCCCCACCCCTTTCCCATTCTGTTCTCCCTTTGTCCTCCGACCCTCTACTGGATGGCAGAAAAGTTCTGCCTCTGATGAGCCTGTCTGCTGCATCTTCCACCAAGTTGATTCTTTGGAAGGTTCCACTGTATGTGTGTCAAGAATATGGTGTTAAAATCATCCAAGCCTCTCTCCTCGTTTTCCAGGTCAAAGTGGGTCTCAAACAGTATATTTTCTCCCCAACAAACATTTTCTCACTGAAAATAGATATTGATGACATAGATGTGGGTTAACTTAGGTGTTTAAGTCTGCCTTCCTATCACCGAAAAAATTGATTATACTCAAATTAAAATATAAGTTGTTCTGGGTGTTTTGAAGCAACCAGCCAATGGTAGGATTTTGGAAGGCAGAGGGTCTCAAATGACCTCTGCAAGATGAACATTTTATATGAATTTGGAGGCAAGCACCAATAGCCCCCACACTACCATCTGAAAAAAAGGAGAATTTTTTTTTTTTTTTTTAGCTCAACGTCAGAGGTTATGATTTTGATGTTTAGACAGAACCACTCTTTCTAGAATCTGACTACAAAGAAATTCCATACCAGGGCTTCTCTGTAAGGGAACAGAACACGAGACAGTCAGAAACTCATTTTCCATCCCTAATTGCAAGATGGATTATAAGAAAGGGGAAGAAAGTTCCCAAAGCTGGGTCAGTGGCCTCTAGAAGACATGTATGAAAACCCTTGCAAATTACTAGTGTCAAGAATCGTGGAAGTGATCACACTTCTGAACCAAAAATCAGGACAGGAGTTCTTAGAGGGGTAAATATTGCAATGAGGACCAACCCCAAAATTGTACCACTGTGATAATGAATCACAGAATACTATCTTGGTCCTGGAGTTAAAACTGGGTTTGAGTTCAAGTGCATCAATGATGTGACCATGAGCATCACTCTTCCTCACTGAACTTCAGTCTCCTGATCTGTGTTATGGCAATACTAATAGTACCTATTTTACATGGTTCTCATGAGAATTAAATGAGATAGATGAACAAGGTTAAAAGAATGTTTCTCTGTGTTACAGAACACTTAAAAGTCAAAGATAATATGCTAGATGTCAAATCACCCCTGTGGAAGATGTTAAGAAATTGTAAAATTGATTTTTTGGACTCTAAGTCCATCAACAACCTTGAGGAAAGGTGAAGTTTGATTGACAAGACCAACACTGAGGATTTAAAATTAAAAAAAAAAAAAATCTCTTGATGTACCCCAAGAGTTTCTGTTGCCACTGAAGTTCAAACCCCTGAAGGTCACTTGGATTCTCATCCTCTAATTAGATCCTTTCTCCCACTGTGCCCCATGCTCCCAAAGCCCTTGTGCTCTATCAAGATGGGTTGTCTTCAGCAAACACCTTCCACTTTGCCCTGAGCATCTTCTCTAAAGTGACAGAGATTCTCTTTTTGATCACACCTTTGCCATGTCCCCCGACAGCCACTTTTAGCAAGAGCCTTGCTAAGTCAGTTTAGCCAGAATACCCTACCTTCAGTATCTCAGCATCCATCAGATCTGCTTGGGTTCCTCCTCCACCACCACCCCAGACTGAAGTTCAGTGAGGAAGACATCTGATCCCCTGACCGGTCTTTAGCAAGCATCCTGTCAAGTTGGTTTAGCCAGAATCCCCGCTTCACCTTCAAATTTCCTCTTAGAGTTTTCTATCTGCCAACTTCCAACCTATCATCCTTCCTTAGTCATAAATTCTCTTTTCTTTGCTATATTTAGAGTTGAACCTGAATCTTCTTTCTTACCACAAAAATCTCCTCTCTTGACTAAAATCATCTTCTTCATCTTTAACAAGTATCATGAATTGTTTTTCCTTTAACACTTATTTTTCCCAAATGCTGATGATCCCTAAGTGTCCCAGGTTGGGTTTATTTACAAGCAGATATTGAAATGGCATTGGGCATGAGGGGTATTTGTTAGAGATCAACTCTGTTGAGAGAGGTGGGGAAGAGGCAGGATGGGGCGGAGAGGGTCCTGCTTGCCTTCTGTGCCTTTGGGAGAAACGGCTCTCTTTTTGCATCCCTTAGGAAACCTACAATTAGAGACAGTGTACTGACAGCACCTCCAGCAGCTTCGCAAGTCTTTCCCAGGAGGAAGATGCGGCAATCCACCTGTGTTCCCCACCCCAGGCAACCTCAATTCCAGGCCAGCTCTGTCAGGTGGAGATTTTCATTTTCTTCTCCCACTATGCCTATTTCAAGGTCTGAAGGGGCCCAGAGCTCTTGCTTCTCTGCTTACCTCTCTCCCTCCAATGCTTCTCCCTCCTCCAGGAGCTCCATGCGATGACTGTTGGTCAGCTCTCCCGAAGCCATTTACAGACCATGGCCAACACTACGCCAGCACCCGCTATCTCCCTCCTCACTGAGCTCTAACTCTGCTCCCTCTCTTCCTCCCCACCCTGTGCCATCCCTGCCAAAACTGTCTCCCATGCAATTGATCTAGCTAACGTTTCTTAATGTTCTGTGCCAGATGTGCTTCTAAGAGCTATACAAGTATAGAGGCACAAAGAGGTTAAGTGACTATCCCAAGGTCACACAGCTAGTATTCAACTCCCAACCATCTGGATCCAGAGCCTGACTGTACATTAATTTCAGCTGCTTTCTACAATAACTGCAAAGCCCTTAGCACAGAACTCCACACATGATAAGCAGTCAATGAACACAAGTTGTTATTATTACTTTACAGGGTTTCTGTGCAGATAAATGAAAGACGTACTTTAAAAGACCCTCCCCCCAAAATACTTGGGTAATTGTAGATACAATATAAGTCAAAGACAACAATGCAAGTGGGATTATTGTACTCAGGACACCTGAAATTACAGTCATCCAACTTTGTTTCCTAAACAAGGGACAGAAGACCCAATCCAGGCGATATCTGCTTTGGTAAATAAAGTTTTATTGGAACATAGCCATGTGTATTTCTTACCTCTTGTCTAAAACTGGCATTAGGTGTACAATGACAGAAGTGGATACTTCCAATAAAGGTTGTGACTCCCGAAGACTAGAATATATACTACTACTCCTTTATAGAAAATATTGGCCAAAGCCTGTCCTCAATTGTGTTGTTTGAGCAGACGTCCTCAACGATCAGAAGATTCCTTCACCCAGGAATGGAAGACGTGATGCAAAGGCAAAATAATATGAACCTGAGGGAACGGAACAGCAGCAGATGACTGCTCCTGAGGGCTCATCTCCCTTGATCTTCATAACTAGCCTGTTGCAATCAGATCACTCCCATTTTACAGATGAAGAGATTGAGGCTCAGAGAAGTTAAGAAACTTGCTTAAGGCCATACAGCTGAAAAGTGAAGAAGCCAAGATCAAAAGTTTCTGCTTGTTACCCCTTCTTCCTGCTGCCTCCCACCAGTTTGCCCCCTTCTTGGTCAAGCAGGGAGAGAAATTCAGGTATTTGCTCTGACTTAGGGTGATGGGAGGAGGAAATAAGTATGAATGGATATCTTCATTGACTCCCAAACACCTCCTATTACCATTTACCCTTCCCTTTGCCCCATTTCTTCCTTTCTTTCCAAAACTAAGGGCAGGCCATACACACACACACCCCTCAGTGTTTCCTGCCAAACAGAGGTGGCTTAAAGCAATGGAACAGATAGGAAATCAATATGTAGATAGGATTATTTTTCCAAGTTTGCACTTCAAAGTCACTTGGGCCAATTGTCAAAATGTCGGGGGTGGGCTTTTCTCCTGCTTCCTTCTTCGCTTCCCTGCATTTCACGGTGCGCGCCCTGTTTTTCTTGGCCCTGCTACTGAGAAGAGAGAATCTATCGGTTTCATTAGCTCTTTGAAAAACGAGGAGGGACTGTGTTGGTGAGGTGAGGAGGTCACCAAGAGTCATTTATCATTTTCGATGAGGCATAATGAAGTCCTCGAAGCTGGACTCTAATTTAATTGTCTTCTACTTAATTGAGAAGAAGGAAGCCAGTTCCAAAGTACTGACTGAAGGTGTTTTTATTGAAACATAGACAGTTCTTATTTGTACTCTGTAGGTGACAGAAAGACTGCTCCTGGTCTCACGCTCTCTCTCATTCAATGCAATCTTTATTCTGTGCCTAGCAGAGTCTAGATTTTCCTCTCCAAATGGATTTATCCCCTTTCAGTCTATGGTACCACCATCCACCCAGTTTCCTAGACCCAAAATAAAGATGTCAACCTTAGTTCCTCACATCCCAGAGCCTCATCAGTGAACCCCAAAGCAGATCCCATTTTCTACGGCACATCTGGCCACCACTGTGGCTGACCAGATACCTACCCAACCTTCCACACATTAGCCCTCAAAAGTTCCAGCAGTATAGAAAATCAAAATCTGATAAGATCACTTGAATCAGTTATTGATTGCTACAGAATGATTATTCTGAAATTTAGCAGTTGAAGATTATAAAAATAAGCCTTGAGTATTTCACACAGTTTCTGAGGACCAGTAACTCAAGAGCAGTTTAACTGGGTGGTTGTGATCCCTGGTGTCTCCTGAAATTGCAGTCAGGAGGTTGTTTGGGCTGCGGGCATCTGAAGGCTTGACTAAGGCTGGAGAATGAGCTTCAAAGATGGCGCACTCACATGGCTGTGGGCAGGAGGCCTCAGTCCTTACCAGTAGCTCTCTCCTAAAGCTGCTTGAACATCTTCGTGGCAAGGCAGCTAACCTTCTCAGAGTGAATGAACAGAGTAGGAGAGAGAGGCAGAGAGAGAAAGAGAGAGGTAGAAACCCCAATGTCTTTCACAACTCCCAAGGTCACAGTCTGCCATTTCTGTAATAGACGGTTAGCCACATGTCAGTCTTATCCAATACCAGGATACCAGGGAGCAAGGACCACTTGGGTGCCACCTTGTACATTGGTTATCAGATGACTCTTTACTTAAGACCAATGGCTTCTTACTGAAATTGGAATAAAATCCTAACTTGTCACTAAGGTTTGCCAAGCCTTATACAATCTTGCCGCTATTTAACTCCCTATTACCTACTAAGTTCCAGCTACTGTGATACTCCTACCTGGGATTCTTTTCACCTATATTCCCTCTGTCTGGAATGCTCTTCTTCCAGACTTCCACACAGCTGACTCCCCTTCATTCCAGTCTAGAGGCAAATGTCACCTCTGGAGAACCTGCCCACCAATCCTATCTAAAGGTGTTGCCCTCCCCCTCCCATCCCCATGTGAGAGTTCAATAAGGAAACTAACCACATGTAATAGAATGTAATGAAATGTAATAACTACGTGTCAAACTTGATTTAAAGCTTATCCCAATCTGATCATTTATTTGGAATGTACTCTTTGCATAGAGCTCAGATGCTTGGGTAACTTACCCTATACTTGCTCACCACAGCAATGCATCTGGTACTCTGCTAAGTCCCCCATAAATGGCATCTCATGTCATTGCCACATAGAAATTTCTATGAAGTAGAAAGTCCTATCTTCATTTCACAAAGAAGGAAACTGAGACTTGCCTTAAACTAATTTACTAGTTTAGTTTACATAAACTAAATGACAGGAGCCAGAATTCAAAAACTGCTTCAGTTTACATTATACCACCTGCCTTAACATTTAAAAGGCACTGCATGTCATCTATAAACATCTGTTGCATTTACCTAGATAACTTCATTAAGAGTTCTTCCTATTTTAATAAACAACATTTATTAAACACTTAAACATTCAGCACTGCTGTGGTAACAGATCTGAGGGTATTCTAAAAAAGTACGATCCTATATCCCTGCGAAAAGAATACATATATTTAATGTGTGTGTATCTATGTCTATATATCTACCTATCTATCTATCTATCTATATAATATATGTATGAATATATGCACATACACATATATCTTGAAATTAAATGTTGGCTTGAAAGGCTGAGCAAGTTAGAGCATTTTCTCCAGTATTTAGAGGACTGAAAACACAGCTGAGATGGATATAGCAGGGTAGGGCAGGCTGGGAAATGAGGTTTGACTCAACCCTTGAAGAAGTAGCAGGACTTAAGATTTCAGAAGGGAGAGGGAGGTACTGTAAGCCGAAAGGCTGTTCTTGCAAAGGTGAGACAAGAAAAGTCAGAAAATAGTGGGATGACAAGTTTGAATGAGTACAGTGTAGAAATGTAAAATCTAAGGTGAAAAGAAACGATTCCTGAGGGTAATTGGCTAACACGGCAGGCGTCAATAAATATCTGTTGAGTAAAGGAATGAGACCTGATAAGAATCAGGCCTGTCCTAAGGAAATCCTGCTGGATAACAGCTGCCGGTCCCATCAGCCCGCTCTCAAGTAACCTGAACATAAAGTCGAGGAAACTGAATAGGCACGTGTTTCCAATCAATCATGTATCTCAGATCCTATAAACAAGGTATACAGGTACTTTTAAATTCGTCTTTTCTAGCACCATTCAAGGGAACTGAACCCTTCCTACATGTTCAGCGTTGTGAAGAGTCCAGCCGAGCTGGTTTCCACTTTCTGTTTCAAGGACCTGATCAACGTAGATAGCTTTCTAAGCTCATCTGTGAAATATGGATAACAGTATCATATTTACAGGGCCTTTGTGGGGATTGCTTTGGATAACATCTATGTATTAAGATGCTAATACATTAGCCTTCTCTCCCTGACCCTGACCTGTTATTCTATAACGCAGATGGTTCAGAGGAGGGCAGGAGGAAATGGGCGTGGCAGGCGGTGGTGACTTGTGGTGGTGGACTTCCCAGAACCCTGAAAAGCAACTCTCCTCCTTTCCTGGCCTCTGCTCCTTGCCTCTATTCTAATCAGATTAGAGACCCCAGCTTGCTGATCAGAATGATAAAGCTTATTCCAGCCCCAGTGGGACCAGTGACAGGGCCCATCCCTTGGCTATACCCATTGTGCTAGGGCTGGGAACCTGACAATACTGGGTCCGTCAGAACTCTTCCCGTCAAATTTCTGAACCTGAAACCACGGTGACAGTCTCACTTCCTCTCTTCTGATAGCCCCATCCTATGAATGAAGTAGTTCTGCAATAAAGAAAATGTGATTTTTCACATCTAGGTAGAGACAAAGGCTGGGAGAGACCATCTGAGAAACATTTTAGTTCCTAGTTCCATCTGTGCTGGGGATTCAGCCACCCCTGCCTTCCTCAATTTCAGAGCCCATCAAGTTCTGCCTAAACAAACGTAGTTGGGTTTCTAACACTTGCCACCAACAGAAACCCACAGCAGAATGAAAAACGAAATGAGCTTCTGGAGTCTGAAGAATAAAGAAAAGACCAACTTCACTGGTATAACAGATTTATTTTAAGGAATTGTGAGATCAGTACTGAATTAGGAGGGTGTGAATGCCAGGCAATGGGGTGTTCCTGAGGCTTTTGGAAGCAACATGGTGAAAGCAGTCACTTAGGATGAGTGAGTTGGGGGTAGCATCTATGAATACCAGTGGGTAGAGGCTGGAGGCAGGTAGACTACCTGAAGGCTTTCAGAGAGCAGAGTAGATTCTATTGCACCAGACTCCAGAAAGCAGTGGAGAATCATGGGGCTTCACCTTGTCGGCACGTGAACACTGAAGGCTGCCTCCACCTTTGGAATTCCACTTGACAATGGCCTCATTAGGGGAAAGCTCCATCAACAGTCACATCAATAACTAAATGTGTAATTAACTTAGTTTCCTGCCCCCCTGGGGGGCAGCAGTGGGGCAGGCTGAGAATGTAAGAACTCAATATCATAGCCGAAGCTTTAACGGACGCGTCTTCCTCTAGTGGGTGCCATGCTGACAGCGTGGCTAAATGAGGCTTAATTTGACAATTCCAACAATCCATTGTTAATGATGTGCCATTGCTGTAATTTGCATTTGGTAAATGCAATTTTTTGGCTCTTTGCTCGCCCCTAGCTTTCTCCTCTGGGTTCCTGGACCCCTGTGTTCCTTGGCAGGCAAGTTTCCCTTTCAACTCCACAAATACCATCTCTGCTATTGGGACACAACAGTTAAATAATGTGAAATTGCACTGATGCCAGTGAAATAAAAGTGAGTTTTACAAAACCGAGTTCCTTCTCTGAACATAATAACAGTAAATTTCTAGGGTCCTATAGTGTAATATCCATTAGATTTATTATGTTGCAATTCCCAGTCCCACTAGTTCTGCCTGAGGGTGAGTATATTACATTTCATCACAGTTTCATTTTCTCCTACAGATGAGAAATGGGAATGCGATTGCAGTTATGTAGCATGCATGTGTTAAATCTGATCTCTAATAAAATCAAACACATCACAACTCAAAGCACTTTAGCACAGTGTCGGCAAAATGAAACACCATCTGTCATCATGTAGAGATTGCCTTATTATAACACAAAATCAAACTGCTCAGTGTGAACATTGTTACTTAATAAATGGGTAAATGAAAACTGATAATTATGATCTTATTTATTTTAAATGATTACTTAAAGCCACCAAAAGCGCAACATAATTTGTCAATTAGACACTCTGGACCCCATAACAGCATATACAGCAAACACCCCTCAGTAAAAAATGGTAAATAGACTTGGAGAAAAACAAAGGGGAGGGATTTGAAAAGAACTTTCAAGAACCACCCGAGGTGCAGATGAGGGAGGGCCCTCGGGGCTGAAGAAATCATGGTCAACTCTGATTAGGTGGCTGCAGTTTCTACACCAGAATCACCTAATATTTTCACTTGGAAAAAAAGAAAATCAACAGTTTTCAGTGTGCTGGAAGATACAGTGACACACAGATGACCCCAAACAGAGCTGGTGGCACTGCCTTGGTCCCCAAGGGGCACATCTGGAGCTATGATCTGGTTTCCAATTGTTGGGGGCAAGAGGTTTCTAACTTGGTTTTAATCTTTCATTTGAATAAAACACAATTAAGCTGGGATAAATCCTGGATCTTAGAATAGCCAGAAAATACACCATCTGGGAGAGGGGCAAGGGTTGAAGAGAAGGACCTTGTGAGGGCACCACAATGGGGAGGAGGGCTCTACTCTTTTCTGGAGAAAAGAAAATGGAAACATCAAAATGACTCACTGAGATTGCAGATACACAGTAATGTCTCTTCCTAATGCTTTTACCTATAACCCTGATTATCCGCCCTGATGAAATCACAGCCATTCCTGGAATCCTACAAGATGTGTCAAGAGTCCGCAAGCCCAAGCAACTGTAGAACCGCACCCTGTCCACCTGCTGAGCAGGTTGATGTGGGTGTAGTACACGGGATTAACAATGCTACACGCCTCCTGTGGCCGACATCCAGTTTCTCAGAGTCTTACAAATACTGCAAATTCCCTTTGTCCCCAAGAAATTTATAGAAGAGTTTATAGCTCCCCACAGGCCACCCCACAGGCTTCCTTCTCCAAAGATCTGGATGTGATTTATTAAATGGCAGGTCATTAAATCAAGTCTGGAAAACACACAATATATTGTCATTTTGCCACGTCCCTTCCCCAACACTTCAAAGGGTAGTTTCATGGAAGGTGTGTCCTAAATTCCATTTCAAATGATTTCATTATCTAAGTTCAAGAATATTGTGAGATGGCTTTACCTCTCATATTCAATTGCATTAGGTAAACATTTTTGGAGTTCTTGCTATATTTACATCAATGAGATGATTTAAATAAATAAGAAGTTTGTGTTTGCAGGTAATATGCAATCCAGTTACAGAAAGAAAACTTGTCAACAAGGATTAGAATGTGTGGTATTGAAGGTAAAGTTATAACAAAACTATTTGTGGCAATTTAAAGGTGGGAAAGAGCAAATCCAGTTGAGAGGTTGGGGCAAGGTTCATTATGAAGATGGCACCTGGAGCTGGGCATGGTGGCACATGCCTGTGATCCCAGCTACTCAGGAGGTTGGAGCAGGAGGATACCAAATTCAAGGCCAGTTTGGGCAACTTAGTGAGACCCTGTCTTTAAAAAAAAAAAAGAAAGAAAGGAAGGAAGGAAGGAAAGAAGGGAGGGAGGGAGGGATAAAGGAGAAAGGGAGGGAAGTGGCACCTGGGATGGACTTTGTGTTATGGGGCGTAACTTAAGAACAGACCGATCACACTGAGAAGTCCAAATGTGAGAGTTTTTATTAAGCTGGCCAGCTGACTGTATCACACAATGCCCCAAAAAATGACTACTGGGAGAACAGCCCCAACCGTAGGGTTGTAGGGGTTCTTATACCAAAAATCACATCAATCATAAGTGTCTGTGGCTATGATTCGAAATTACAAACTAACATCATGAGATCATCAACAGAGGCGGAAGTGGGTCAAAACGACCCTTACCTAGGTACAAACTAAAGAATGGTTACTAACATCCACACAATCACTCTTCACATGGGACATTGTTTAGGAGCAATAGGAATCAAAAGAGAGCAATTTTTTTTTACATAGAAATTGTCATTCTGTATTGTTAAACATGTCACACTAAGTAACTGATGATGGGCACAGAGGCGGGGTGTTCCCACGGGAGAAGCTTATTTCCTATATAACATAGAGTCTCAGAGCAAAATGGAGTCTGTTTAGTCATTTCCCTTAGAGTCTGGCCTATAACATTCTCATGGAGTCAGATCTGTCAGTCCATCACACTTTGAAGGATTTCAGGATGCAAAGATGCAGGGGCAGGAGAGATGTGGTAGGCAGAATCCTAAGATGATCCTGGCATAATAAAGAAATTGTCTGGTTCTGTTCTGGGTTCCTCACTTAGAGTTCTCAAAACTCTGGACTTCCTTAGGGAAAGAAATGTCTTTGTTATGCAAGGAGGTCATTCTGGTTGGCCCCTAGATAACTCCAGGATGGGAGTCCCTCACCAGAAAGACCAAGTGCATGATCAGAAGATTGGAACTTCGGGCCAGGCTGGAACCTTGACCTCCAGGGAAGAGAGGGGATCTGGAGATTGAGCTTGATTGTGTGGCCAATGATTTAATCAATCTCAACTATATCATGTAATCCCAACAAAAACTCTGGACACTGAGCCTTGATGAAATCATGGATATGCCCCCTTGACTCCAGGAGGGAGACCCTATGGAAGCGCTATGCTCCCTCCCAGACCGCACCCTGTGCATATCCTTTGTAATAAAACTATAATCTTAAATATGCCTTCCTGATAGCTGGGTCATTCTGATGATTTGGAGGAGAGGGGAGATGTTGAGGAATCTCTACAAGTCAATCAGAAGGGTGAGTGGCCTCTGACCTCACTGGCAGCTGACATCTGAAGTGGGGTCAGTCCTACGGAGGACTTTGCCCTTAATTTGTGGAGATTACCCTCAGGAGCCTATTTTAGTCAGTCTTTTCACTGCTGCGACTAAAAGACCTGACCAGCACAATTATAGAGGAGGAAAGGTTTATTAGAAGGCTCGAATTTTCAAACGTTTTAGTTCACAGAAGTCCAACTCCATTCCTCCGGGCTCTATGTCAGGCGGGACATCATGGTGGAAGAGTGTGGCAGAGGGAACCAGCCCACATAGGATCAGGAAGCAGAGAGAAACTTCACTCTCTAGATACAAAATAAATACCCCAGAGCCACGCCTTCAATCAACTGCTGCTCCAGCCACACCACAACTGCCTCCAGTTACCACTCAGTTAATCCCATCAGGGATTAATTCACTGATTAGGTTAAGGTTATAACCCAATCATTTCTCCTCCTTACCTTCTTGCACTGTCTCACACATGAGCTTTTGAGGGACACCTCATATCCAAACCATAACATTGACCCAACCAGGTCATCTACTAAAAGGGGTAGGACTCTTCCTGGAGAGAGAGCTGGAAACATCAGAAGCATTCAACAGGGTGAACATTCTCCATTGCGAGCTTTGAAGATGGATATGGCAAAGAATACAGTAGTCTCTAGGCAGGTAACCTCCCTCTGAAAGTCACCAAGGAAGCAGGCACCTCCATCCTGCAACCTCAAGAAACTAAGTTCTGTCCTATTGTGTGAACTTAGAAATGAACCTCGAGCTCAAGATGAGAGTCTGGCCGGCTCCTTGCTTTCAGGCTTGTGAAACTCTGACCTGAGAACCAAGCCATGGCAATGCCCTGATTGCCAACCCGCAGAACCGTGAGTTCATAAACAGAGTTTGCGTTAAGCCATTAACTTTCAGGTAATTTGTTATACAGCAAGTAAAAGAGGACCCTGTGATGAAGGTCTCACGACCACACTGACACTCTGTACAGTCCTACTGTTTTGCCTGCCCAGCTTCTCTGATTACCTAAGCACTTCCCCCTTACCATCTGCAACCATCCAATTCTTATTATCATAGGAGCAGCCATTTTGGACATGTGACCTGCCCTTGACACAGCTGATTGGTCCAACAGTGAGAGCTAAATGGACCAATTGGAGACCTTCTTTGCAACTTTGAACTCAAAACTCAGAACTGTGTCTAAAACAATAAAATACAAAAAAATCAAAAATTTCTCCTATGTGGAGAAGCTCCTGTGTGGAAAGAATAAAGTTAGAACACAGAGAAAAACCAGGACAAGAAATATTGTGGACACATTTGAGCTCCTGGTCCTAGTGGTTTCTCAGGTCCAGACATGATCTGCCTGTAGGTTCTGAGAGTCACTTAAGTATCTTTTACAATAAGTTCCTTTATACTTAAGTTGTGTTTCTGTCTATTGTAATGAGAAGTAATACAACAGTAATAGCTAAAATGTATAGTTTCCTGGTCAAGCGTAAATTCTGCCTGCTGTTGAACAATGTTCTTTCTCCAGGGAACATGCTCATCAGTACTCCAGAGATACTACGTTCAACTCTCAGGACACTAATTTAAACAAGGGCTTTCTTTTTGTCTTCTAGACTTTGTTTCCACAAGATGCCAAATCATTTGATCAATTCAGCAAGCAACCTGTTAATTAAGTTAAAAAAAAAAAAAGAATCTAATCAAAGTTGGTTCATTGACCTATTGACCTGACCTTGTAGATAAGAAAGCTTCAAACATGTTGAAGCAAAGACTTGCTTGAGTTAAAATATATCCAAAGCTTCCTTGCACGAACACTGGGGGAATATGAGAATTCCAGGCACTGTTTTTCCTCTGTATTTCCCTCCTCAGTCCAAACTCTGAATGCAGCCACTTCTCTTGGACTCTCCCCAGTAATTAAAGGCATGAGCCAACGTCATGAGTGATCATGTCCACCGAAGCCAAGGAGAAGTTCAGAATGATTTTAGAGTCAGTGCAAACACTGGGCATTTGGAGGAAACTTGCTGTCTCCAGATTCCTATCCATGTTTCACCTGAAAATCAAATGGTCGTGCAACAATAATAAAAGGAGGACCATCATAGTGTCACTCTGGTTGCAAATGAGTGAAAAAACAAAACAAAACTCAAGTTGTCTTCACAAAAGAACAAAAAAGCATGGCGCTTCAGGAACTGGAAGTCTGGAAGGTTTGGCTGCCTCAGGTATGGCCACCCTGAGCCCCGGGCTCCAATGAGACATGAGGATGTGACCCCTTCTGCTCTTTGTCCTTGAGCTCTACTTTTCTCTGCCCTGGCTTTACTCTTACTGAAGCTCTCCTTGCAGTGCTATGCTTGGATCTGGTTTGAGCGTCCCCCGAAAGGCTACGTGTATTGAAATTTCATCCCCACTGTGGGGTATTAAGAGGGAGGAAACTTAATCTGACTATGGCATTTAGAGGTGGGTCCTTTGAGAGGTGATCAGGGTTAGATAATGTCATTAGGGCAGAATAGTAGAATCCCATGGTTGAATCCTGGTAGCTTTATAAGAAGAGAGAGAAAAACCAACACATAAACACACTCCCCGTTTCGTGCCACGTGATGCCCTGAGCTGCCTCGGGACTCTGCCAGCATGAAAGCCATTGCCAGATGTGAGCCCTTGAATCTGTAGAACTGTGAGCCAAATAAACATGTTTCCTTTATAACTTACCCAGTCTGTGGTACTGTTATTAGCAACAGAAAACAGGCTAATACACGTGGTAACTCCAGAAGGTCCAGATTAACATCCTCTGAGCTCAGAATCCAGCAGAGAGATTCTCTTGTTCTCTAACTGTTCTACCAAAGCCCACAACTCCAATACCTCCAGTCAGACTTGGGCCACATGTTCATTTTAAATCATGGTGGCCGGGGATGGACTGACTTAGTTGCATTAGGCCTGAGTCTCATTGGGACTCCTGGATCAGGAGCTGGGATCACTTTTACTCTAAGAATTGAGGTGGGAGAGTTGGTTCCCCAAAGATTAGAATTGTCACCAAACGTAGAAATGACTTTAAAAAGTTGGCAAAAACAACAGATGTCCACTACCACAGTCTTGCCTGGTTCTGGCCACTATGATAAATTTTTCCCCAGACTTGGAGTCACTTAACCTACATCTGTGACATCAACTGGCCAAGTCCCGACTTCAGGCACAGCCCATTTAGGAAGCTGCAGTCTGTCATTCTGAAGTCCAGCTTCCAGTCACTCTTGCTGATTTGCCAACTCTGTCTGATGTTGCACTATATGTAGGACCTATTCTTGTTCCCAAGGCCTTGGCCAGCTGCCTTGGATATTTCTGTTCAACCTAGGCTTAGCCTGCCCTTGCCTTGCTTCTGAGAATTTTGTCCTAGACACTGGGTCAGAACCCCAGTCCCACATCTGACCATGTATGGACAGCATGGATGTTATGTGTACCTGAATTCTTAGCCCCCACATTTCTTACCTAGTGGAACTACTCTCATCTCTCATTATTTCCTGCTGAACTCCCCAAATTTTCTAATCCAAATGACCAATTGTCCTCTACAAGCTCTGATCTGCTTGCTGAGCAATTATCCACAACTAGGTCTGATTTTTTTAAAATGCCTGTCTGTAGGGGGATTTTTTTTTATTTACAGCTATCCTCCTTTTTACAGCCCACTAACTTTCCTCTTGGGAACAGCTCTTGTGCCAATCTTCAGCTTGTTTGCACTCACTTCCACTCTTTCCCTTGTTGTATTCTACTTTTCAGGAAAGTGGATCCATGCACGTTGCAATTTTCCAGACTTTGGGTCAGCTGGTTTCCAAGTGGATTAAACCAGTGATAGGCCAGGGCAGGAAACTGGAGGGGGAGGAAGGTAGAAGTCAAGGGATCCCTCCCGTCCTCTCTGCTCTGGGCAACATCTCTAGCAGTGGGAACATCTCCACGGCTTCAGCGCCTCCCACTCGGGTTCCACTGTGGCTTCTGCTTCTACAAGGTGCACCTGGCTCCTGAGCCCTGGAGCGCTGCCTTCTTCCTCCCTGTGGTCAAGCAGCAGGGGCAATGTCCTGTGACTTAGTCCTGGCCAGTCAGAACATCTCCTTCCCCAGGCCTTGGGGAATGGTTCAGGGACTTGCACATAACATGTTCACAGCGAGTGATAAACAATGTCAGGAATTAGACTAGGACTTGAGAGGGAGGGAGAGGGACAGAGAGAGACAGGTGAGAGAGATTATTCTTTTTCTCATCTTGCATCTATAAAGATAAAAGCCTGGATCTACTGGCAGCCATCTGGCAGCCACTTTGCCACCTCATAGAGAGAGCCGTGTCTGAAAATGAAGTCATTCGTGGATAATAAATAGTTAAAAGATAGAGGGAAAACTGGGTCTTAACAATATCTAGAGTCTGATATCTTCATGTCTGGAAAGCGAAGACAAAAGAAAGTATATTAAGGAGGACAGGGGGAGCTATACCTGTATCAATATAACTAGTATTTATCTATTTATCTATAATCCTTTTAAATATTGAAAAGTCCCATCAAGCTGAGATCTAGGGGCTGAAATAATGTAAGCAACGCAAGATCTTCCCACTTCCTTCCTCCCTTCTCTTGGCTCTGGTTGGCTTGGTTTGACTTCTGTGCCCAACTCTAAAGCACAGGGACTAAGGATATAGAACAGTTCATTGCCCTATCCTGGCCATGTGTCCACCTTCTTCTGGAGGATGGACAAAGACAGAATCAGCCCTACCCAACCCATATGGAAAGAGTTTGGGGGAGAAGTGGTTGCCTGACAGTGTGTGAGCTCACCAAACAAGACGGAAGGGGTACTAAGGAACATCAACCCTCCCTGACTCATTCAAATGCTTTGACTTTGCAGACAGAAAAACTGAAGACTAGAAAAGGGACATGACTTGGCCCAGTGCCAAGCAACTCAAAACCACTGGTGTCCCCGCAGCTGGACCTCAGTAGCCTTCTTCCATGACAAGTCACCTGATCTCTCAGAACATCCCCAACTTTCCGGGCTGGTTTACAGCACCCTCAGAGTGCTAGCCGTTGTTCCTGGTACCTCCAGACCAAAACCAAACCAAAACAAAAGAAATATATCAGTTCCCTCTGTTTCGTTTTTTTTTTTTTTTTTTTTTTGGGGGGGGGTACTGGGGATCAAACTCAGGGCCTTGTGCTTGTGAGGCAAGCACTTTTACCAGCTGAGCTATCTCCCCAGCCCTGTTTAGTTCTTAATCAAGTAACTATTTCCATTCTAACAACTTAGTCTATCACTTTAAAAAGTAATACAAATAAGTTTAAAGAAAAAATAAATTTATATTTCATTCTTTTTTTTTTTTTTTTTACAGACTGCACTTTGATTCCTTATACACAAATGGGGTACAACTCTTCGTTTCTATGGTTGTGCATGATGTAGATTCACACCATTCATGTAATCATACATGTACATGGGGTAATGATGTCTGTCTCAGTCCACCATCTTTCATACCCCTGCCCCCTCCCGCCCTCATTTCCCTCTACATAATCCAAAGTTCCTCCATTCTTCTCTTGCTCCCACCCCCATTATGTATCATCATCCACTTATCAGGGAAAACATTTGGCCTTTGGTTTTTTGGGACTGGCTTATTTCACTTAGCATGATATTCTCCAGTTCCACGTATTTCATTCTTTACCCACAACTACTTTTTCCCGGGAGGCAGGTACTCACCAGGCACTGCATAGTGTTCCGAGTCATGGAGTCAGCCCACATACCACCACCCTTGTTTCCTTTCCACATCAGTGTTTACAAACGTCTTGCTTTTGATAAAGGAATGTAACATGATCTAATTCTAACTACCTCAAGCTAATAGTTTATACAGTATCCACTAAGATGCCAGCTATCACTGATTTCCTTCAAAAGTATTAAAGATCCGTGGTATTAAAAAAATAATAATACAGCTGTCATGGTGTTCCTGTGAGTTAGCTGCAGTGCCCTGGTACCCCCGACACTAGGTTTTGGAACCTTAAGATAAAGGTGCATGGACTGCCCCACCCCCCACCCCCACCCCACCGAGTAACCTTCAGCAGCAGGGGGGTGGGGCTGGGGAGAATGACCATGCTGCTGATCGAGACTGGCCAGACTGGGGTCATCCTGGTGCTCTCTGAGCAGAGGAGGCACCCACCTTGACACCTTGTTCCTTAATGAAAAATTGCAGCACCACCCCCAATCCTAAAGAACCAGGTAACCACCTTTGGCCTCTTGCTAAAAGACAATGGGACCAGATGTCTACTGTCCCCAAAGACCACTTGGTGCTATTTATTTTATTTCAAATGTTTGCTTCTCCTTGATTTAGTTTCTATTTCATTTTGCAGCCCTGGCCTGTAATCTCATTACAAACAAAGCACTTTCATTATAAATTCCTTCAGAAACTGAAGTGAAAGCCCATTGGAAAATTATATTTTTCCTTTGCTATCCTATAAGGATAGAGCCCTGTGCTCTTGAGCTGGCTGTGCCCTCCTCTTGCTCTGTGACACTGGCTGGACACATCCCCACAGACCCTTTTTTTTTTTTTTTTCTAACCTGTTGAGAACTAAAGTGAGAAGGGCAGACTTTGAGTTTTTTACCAACCAGTGAATTCTCCAACACTTTGGAGTTCTACCTAAGATACAAGACACCATGCAGGGAATGGCCACCAATGTTCAGTTTTGCCAAAGACATACAAAGTGTAACTACCAACTACTATCACCAATATTTTATAATATAAAGATTGTTTTAATACCAAAAGAGTATTAGAAAGAAAATATTCCAAAGCATTTTCATTTTAAAAGTTTACTTCTTGGCCAGGTGAGGTGGCACATGCCTGTAATCCCAAGCAGCTCTGGAGGCTAAGACAGGAGATTCGCCAGTTCAAAACCAGCCTCAGCAAAAGTGAGTAGCTAAGCAACTCGGTGAGATCCTGTCTCTAAATAAAATCCAAAATAGGTCTGGGGATGTGGTTCAGTGGTTGAGTGTCCCTGAGTTCAATCCCCAGTACTGTCCCCCCAAAAAATGTTTATTTCTTTGCTTTATTAGAAAAACTCATGGCTTGTGCTTTTTTCCATTTTGCTTCAGACTGGTGAAAACTTCATCACACAGCAGCCCAAGTTACAAATGAGCATGGGCCACCCAGGGCATCCCTCAGGCCCTGACTTTGCAGACTATCCCTGCAAGGGCTTCACTTTCTGAGCCTCAATGTCTTTATCTGACAAATGGACACAGTAAAGCCCAGGACTGGTTTGAAGGTGAAATGAAAAAGGGGTGCACCAGCGAGAAGAACAATACAGAGAAGGAGAAGAAAAAAGAAAATGAAAAAAAAAAAAAAAAGAAGAAGATTAAGGTATCAATCCCAGTACTTTTTTTTTTTTTTTTGGAACCCTTTATGTTCCACCCAGAATCAAGGCTAAAATTGCAAATCTCCAACTTTTTCTCTAACTTTCTGTCCTTGACTGGTTTAATTCAGACCCTGAACATTAGTTTAACAAAGTGCTTTCGTGTTTGTTATATTGGATTAGCAAATTATAAGCTATCATATGAGACTTTCGAGAACACCCAGACAAATGACCTGCACGCAGGGAACCCTCATATACTCACCATATGGGCTTCATTTATTAAAGCTTTGGACCCCGAGCTTGGGGAGAGCCAACCTCTTTACAGAGAGACTCCTGAGGATTGGTTGCTAGGAAGCTACAAAAGCTAGTGTTTTTAATGAGATTTAAAGTATCATAAATTATATATTATTTTCTGTACTTAGAACATTCATAGCTCTTTGGTTTATTTTGTATTTCATTTTACATTGGTGACATATAATCCCTTTACATACAAAATGCCTTGCATAAGAATTCCCTCAGAAATCAGAGCAAAATTACATTTCAAAATTATTATTTTTTTTCCTCCCTAAAATAAAAAGTTCACGTTGCTTTGTCTCCTTCTGTGTGTCCAAGGCAGGCAATGGCTAAGAATTTATTTTCTCCAGCTTAAAAAAAAATTAATCCCAGCCTTTCCCAATAATAATTACTCCAGTGAATACCGTGAGTTGAGTCTGGAGCTGCTGTTAATAAGAATTCTCATAATTCCATTTTCTGATGAGAGTTAATGTGGGTTCCGCGGGCTTAATTCCGCAGATAATTACAGAGGCAGTATTTAAAAAGCCTGTTTAGTCACTACCGTTCCTCAACTCCCTTCAGTTTTCAACATTAAATAAAGAGGCAGCCATTCCACAAAAGAAATTCAAAAACTATTTGGTTTAACTGCCCATCTTTAAGGAGGCGAGTCATTATGCAAATGTGGTGCCCAGAATTGGCTGGTGCAGGCTGCCGCTCTGACCCATCTGCATGATAAAAGGCAGCCGCCCGTTCGGTCGCAAAGGGCCACAGGCACTTTTCTGCTGCCAGTGGCCACCGATAAGACAAATGAAGACAGTGGTTTCGATTAAGAAATTGTTTTGATCAGAGATCCTTTGTGAAGTGAGATTTTAACATCTTCGGAACACCGCGTCCCTGCGCGGCTGGGGCTCCCCCGCCCCCTGCGCTCCCCTCTGGGTCTCCTCTTGCTGTCCCTCCAAAGCTTGGCACTCGCAGCCCTGACCAGGTTTGAAGGACCTTCGGCTGCTTTCAGGGATGTCTCAGAGGTTTCACTGAGCAGATCACTGTTCACTTTTAGCAAAAATCAAGAGTTCTAACAAGGTGCAATTAATCAAGTGCAACAAAAGTTTTAGGAACCTTTAAGGCCAGGCAAGGAGGAAGCGACACCCCGGCAGGGTTTTCAATAGTTATAAGCAGGACTCTGGGGCCCTCATCTTCTTAAAATGTTAAAACTCATCTTTGTCTTCCCTTAAGGCTTGTCGATTTACAGATGTCTTCTGTTGCTTTACCCAGGGCTTTTTTTTTTTTTTTTTTTTTGGTACCAGGGATCGAACCCAGGGGTGCTTACCCACTGAGTCACATCCCCAACTCTTTTTTTATATTTTATTTTGAGACAGATAAAATATTATATTATATTTTATCTTGCTAAATTATATTTTATCTTGCTAAATTGCTTAGGATCTCACTAATTCGCTGCGGCTGTGATCCTCCTGCCTCAGCCCCCTGAGCTGCTGGGATTGCAGGTATGTATCATTGCGCCCAGCTCCCTTTCTCAAAGCTTTATCTGTTGTCAGGTTCCGTCTCCACTTTGAATGCTTAATGTCTGGATTCAGTTTATCCCTCATTTGGTTCCTAGCTGACTTCACTTAGAGTCTGGATCCCACATTCCTTCTGCTCCCCTTGAAACAGAAAAGCCTTTCTGCATTGCATGTTGCTGCAGTAGACCACAGTGAAGTGAGAGTGCTCATAGACCTGTCAGTGTAGGAACCACGTCCTCACCTTGTAACTTCAAGAAAGTCATATGACGTTTGCCAGTAAAGGATGGAACTGGAGACTATCATGCTAAGGGAAACAAGCCAATCCTAAAAACCAAAAGGTGAATGTTCTCTCTGATACACAGATGTTGACTCAGTGTGGGGGTGAGGGAGGAGTGAAGGTCCACCAGATTAGACAGGGGGGATGGGGGAAGGGAGAGGGACTAGGGACGGGAAAGACGGCAGAATAAATCAGTCCTAACTTTCCTATGTTCACATATGAATACATGACCAGCATAACTCCATATCATGTACAACGACAAGAATGGGAATTATGCTTCATGTATGAATGACATGTCAAAATATATTCTATTGTCATGTGTAACTAAAAACAACAAATAAAGAAAAAGAAAAAAAAAAAGAAAAGAAAGCCATGAGAAGGTGGAAGGATGGCATAGAGAGGCTGGTACAAGTGGAAAAATGGGGGAAAATAAGAATTTGTCAGATTGAAAAGAGCACTTGAAAGAGGAAAAAAAGTGTGTGTGTATATATATATATATATATATATTACAGATATATATACACATTTTATTTATATATACACTTTTTTATATATATACTTTTGTCTAAGAAGTATATATGTAAATACTTTTATAAATTATATATATACTTTTTTATTTTTATAAATATATACTTTATGTATATATGTATATATACCAGAATATTTTAGTGGGTGTATATGTTTTGATGCATATATATACATATATATATATATGTGTGTGTGTGTATATATACACACATTTGCAATTACATTATTTTAAAGTTTTTTTTTTTTTTTCCTCTTTTTTTAAGCATGTACCAACTTCCATCTTTAAAATGACTAAGTGATGGCATCCACTGGTTGCATGACCTTGGATACATCTCACCCTTTGGGACTTCAGTTTCCTGATCTGTAAATGAAGTTGATTCTGAGGTCTCTTCCAAGGCTCATCTGTTGAGTCATCTGTGAATATCTGACTCATCCTAGGGATAAAATAAGAATAAGGAATCATACGGATAAGGAAGCAAAATAAATTTTAATCCTACTACTCAGCAATACTAAATCTGTAAGAGTGCTTGGAGATCTTCCAAAATGTTCTTGTGTAAGAATTATTTGGGAAAAAAGAGAGAGAGAGAGAGAGAATTATTTGCAAGAAATATTCCACTGAAGGGAAAAATGGTGGGGGACGTGTGATCTATTTCAATGCCTTGGGTAAGAAATAAGAGGTTCAAGGTGATGCGCTGGGAAAAGGCAGAGCTAGGATTAGAATTTCTACATCTCAGATCTGTCTGGAGCATTTTCTACCAAATTACATAATATCTTTAATTTGTAATGATTCCCCATTTGACCCTTAAATAGGATGACCATTCATTGCATTCATCTGGGATCGTCCAGGTTTATGACTGTCATCTCTGTGCAGTTGTTAATAACATCATTTGAACTTGTCTTGAATTCAACAGTAGCTTTCACAGTCAAGACATCCCCCTCAATCCAGTCCTTGCCCCTCTCTCAGCCTCACAACTCACCTCCTGACACTGCTTCTCTGGAACTCCCCCCTGACCTCTGTCTTCATAAGAGAGAGGATCAACCCTAAAACCTTAGAATCCGTTTACACCCTTGAGTGGGTTGACCTTGTCTCTAATTCTCCCTCTTGTCTAGAGGCACGAACTGGGGTTTGGCCTCCCAGCTCAGGGACCGAACACTTCAAAAAAGAATCAAAAAGACACCATGCAGAGAAAGGCCAGATCTGCTTAACAGGAGTGCGTCCAGTCTACATGTTACAGTGGCTCCTGTCTTCTGAACAGAAGAGCATCGTCCATGTATCCCCAGGAGGTAGTCTTCCTTCATTCATTTATTTGACAATTATTATGTGCCAGCTTCCATGTTAGTTCTTGAGGAAGCACAGAGATTAACCAGGCATTGCTGGTGTTCCCAAGAAGTTCACTATCTAGTTGAGGGGTAGAGGGTGGAAGATACAGACCTTGCACGTCACCAACTCAGTTTATCATTTTTAATCTTCCATAGACAGCATGCCATACACTAGGCAATCAAAAAAGATTTGTTGAGTGCACACCCATATGAAGTCGTTCATTAATTCACATTGTCTTATATTCTAATTGCATTGGTTCTCTACCCCAAACACAGAACTGTATTATTATAGCATGATAGATGAGAAAGGCAAGAACCCATAGCAGTTAAGGGTTTAGGTGTAGAGATGAAGTTCCTGGGTTTGAATCTTGACTCTGCTTTTTTTTTTTTTTTTTTTTTTTTTTTTTTTTTTTTTTTTTTTTTTTTGCGGTGCTGGGGATTGAACCCAAGGCCTTGTGCTTACGAGGCAAGCACTTTACCAACTGAGCTATCTCCCCAGCCCTGCTCCTTGTTGATTGCACCGTTTGGGGACCATGTACTTTATCTCTGTGCCTCAGTTTCCTCTTCTGGAAATGAGGATAATGACAGAGCTACTTCATAGGGTTTGTGGAGAGGATTCATGAGCTATGATGTGCTAAGTGCCAAATGCAGGGCTAGTGACGGTGTTGTGCTCTTTGGTGGTTAACATTCAGCAATCAGCTCTCTGCAGGTAAAGAAAAGGGGAAGCATTTGCAGATTTCAGTAGTGTAGATGCTCCTGCCACCAACAAGGTGTCGCGGAAGGGGGAGGTGGGAGGAGTTGTGTGTGAGGGGTTTGTAGAGGTAGCACACCCTTGATGGTTGCTAACGGGACAATGGATGTGGAAGCATTTCCTGAACTTCATACAGGTGCATTTACTCTATTCACTCTGTTTTGGTTTGGGGTCCCTGTTGCATTTAACAGAACGGTGAAAACATGGGATCACTGTTCTAAATAAGTACGCACACAAACCATTCCACTCACCGAGGCAGGCTGGGCACTGAGGAACGAGCTTCACAGTGCTGTCTGCTGTGCACAACGGAGTCTCCTTAGCAGGATGCGCGATCGCAATAGCTTCTGCAGGACTTTCTATCTTCCAGGAATTATACCAGGTATTTTAGATACAAGATTCCATCTACCTCACAACTTTGTGAGATTGGCATTGCAACCTCCGATTTACAGATAAGGAAACTGAGGCTTAGAGAAGTCAAAAGCACACTCTTGTTCCACTATTACTAAGTGACAAAGCCAGGATTCAATTCTGGTCTGTGTAAATGCCAAAACTCTTACCACTACCCTTAACTGCCAGGAGTCTTTTTCAGTTCTAGTGTCATTTTAATGTTGATTCTTGGTGTTGGTAGGTAACAAAGAGAGAATAGATGCTAGAACCAGACAAGGTGCAAGTACTAACTCTCAATCTATGACCTCAGGCAAGTTTCTTAACCTCTCTGTGCCTCAGTTTCTTCATTTATAAAATAAAGATGTTATGGTACCTACTTTAAAGGGTTATTGTAAGCATTAAATGAGCTACTGTGTATAAAGTATTTAGAACAATATCTGGCAGGTAGCAAGTTCTATATAAGTGTTTATTAAATGAAAATAAATTCTTTAGATGAAGTGAGAGTTTCACCTGGTTTTCAAAATGAAAATAGGTGAAATCAACTTTTCCATACGATAACCAGGCTGCCTACGGGACAATCCAGGTGGACGAAACCAAACAACATTGGAATCCAATGCAGTTGAATATAGGTCTTGATTTCCTTGCCCCATGCAATCTGAGGCCCATTGATTTCCAGTGTAACAGCCTCTGTGGAAACCACAATCCTAACAGGTAAAACACAGCTAACATTTTTCTAAGCGGGCTCTTCAAGGTGGCTATTAATGCCCCTCCGAGGACACATGATACAAAGGAAACAGGGGTTTTTATATGGTACTAAACTCCCGTATTCCGCTGCCTTCCTTCAGTTACAGATAACACAGGCTCTACTCAGTTAACCAACCCCAAACAAGGTCCCTGCTTTCTGCTACTGTAACAGGTTTCTACAGACTGAGTAACATATGAACAATAGAAGTTTATTTGGTTCATGGTTCTGGAGGCTGGAAGGTCCACGATCAAGGGGTTGCATCTGCCAAGGGCCTTCTTGCTGCATCCTGATGTGGTGCAAGGCTTCAGGCGGAGCAGAGGGAGCAGGACAGGATTGAACCCTCTCATGATAACAAACCCTCTCCAGCACAAACAACATTTATCCATTCATGGAGGCAGAGCCCTTGTGGTTTAATCACCTTTTTAAAGGTCCCACCTCTCAACACATGAACTTTGAGGAGGCACGTTTCAATCCATAGCATCCACCAAGCATGACTATCCCTCATAGACCCCCTCCAAAAATTAAGCACTCCTGTTGAAAGGCAAAAAGCTTTTGAAAAATCTAATAAAGACCCAGGTGAGGCTATTATGCCCATCAAATGGGTGGTGTTATGGTTTGAATATGAAACTCGTGTAGGGAAAGCATGGTCCCCCGTGCAGCAAGGTTGAGAGGCAGAGCAGTAGACAATGATTGGATCATGAAGGCTCCATGGATTGAGTGACTAAGACCCAAATGGACTACAGGGAGGTGGGACCTGGTTGGAGGAAGTAGGTCACTGGGGACATCGCCACCCTCTTCCTTGTCACCCTGGCTGGGCCGATTTCCTCCGCCATCCTCTGCCCGATGGTTCTGCCTTGGAGCCCTCCCAAGCATGGACTGCACTTCTGAAACCTTGAGTCAAAATAAATCCTTCCTCCTCTAAGTTGTTCTTGTCAGGTATTTTGGTCACAGTGACGAAAAGCTGACTAACACAGGTGGCTTTCCAAAAATACTTGGATACTTTTCATTGTGTCCATCTTTTTTTCCAAAAGCATTTACCTAAAAGCAGTGACGGCAATGCAAACTGGGGACCAAAAGCAACCCCCAGAAAACTTTTCTACATCGAATTGGCAGCGCCTTCCAAAACCCTCACCCACACACAAATCTACTTGGTCCATCACCCCCAGCAGTGCCCCTGACTTGCTCTCCAGTAAACTCTGTGTCATTAGGTATTACTTCTTCTATGAAGAAAGTATAATAAGGGCTGGGGAGATAGCTCAGTCGGTAAAGTGCTTGCCTTACAAGCACAAGGCCCTGGGTTCGATCCCCAGCACCACAAAAAAAAAAAAAGAAAGAAAGAAAAAAAAAGAAAGTATAATAAGATCTAACTACCAACTTACAAGACCATGATAAATACCTCCAGAATGCAATCATAAAAACTAGGAAATCCTGAAGGATACATTGCCTGGCTTCTTTGATGAATAAATAAGAGCAGAGGAAGAAAAGAGGGGGATTGTTATAGACTAAAGGAAACTTTAAAACATACCAACCATAGCATGTAGGATTTGTTTTGATCCTGATTGAAGCAAAGCAACAATCAAAAATTATTTTGAGACCATTTGAACACGGATTGACAATTTGGTGATATTAAGGAATTAGGTTAATTTTCAGATGTATTGAAGATATTACATGCATTTTTTTTTTAATTTTTATTTTTACAGACCACATTTGGATTCATTGTACACAAGTGGGGTACAACTTTTCATTTCTATGGTTGTACGCAATGTAGCTTCACACCATTCATGTAAACATACATGTACATAGGGTAATACTGTCTGTTTCAGTCTACTATCTTTCCTTTTTACACCCCCTCCTGCCCCATTTTTCTCTACACCATCCAAAGTTCCTCCATTCTTCTCTTGCCTCCCCTGCCTCCCTCCCCCTGCCCCTGTTATGTATCATCATCCACTTATCAGAGAAAACATTAGGCCTTTGTTTTTTTGGGCTTGGCTTATTTCACTTGGCATAATATTCTCCAACTCCATCCATTTACCAGCAAATGCCATAATTTTATTCCTCTTTAAGGCTGAGTAACATTCCATTGTGTATGTATACCATAACTTCTTTATCCATTCATTAATTGAAGGGCATCTAGGTTGGTTCCACAATCTGGCTATTGTGAATTGAGCAGCTATGAACATTGATGTGGCTGCATCACTGTAGTATGCTGATTTTAAGTCCTTTGGGTATAAACTGAGGAGTGGGATAGCTGAGTCAAAGGGGTGGGTCAATGCCAAGTTTTTTGAGGAATCTCTATACTGCTTTCCAGAGTGGCTGCACCAATTTGCAACTCCACCAGCAACATATGAGTGTGCCTTTTTCCCCACATCCATGCCAACACTTATCATTGCTTGTGTTCTTGATAATAGCCATTCTAATTGGAGATAGATGAAATCTTAGGGTGGTTTTGATTTGCATTTCTCTAATTACTAGAGATGATGAGCACTTTTTCATGTATTTGTTGATCACCTGTATATCTTCTTCTGTGAAGTGCCTTCCCAGTTCCTTAGCCCATTTATTGATTGGGTTCTTTGTATTTTTGGTGTAAAGTTTTTTAAGTTCTTTATAAATTTTGGAGATTAGTACTCTGTCTGAAGTGTGTGTGGAAAAGATTTTCTTCCACTCTGTAGGCTCTCTTTTCACATTATTAATTGTTTCCTTTGCTGAGAAAAAGCTTTTTAGTTTGAATCCATCCCATTTATTGATTCTTGCTTTTATTTCTTGCACTCTGGGGGTCTCGTTACAGAAGTGTGGTCCTAAGTCAACATGATGAAGTTTTGGGCCTACTTTTTCTTCTATTTGGTGCAGGGTCTCTGGTCTAATTCCTAAATCCTTGATCCATTTTGAGTTGAGTTTTGTACAGGATGAGAGATAGGGGTTTAATTTCATTTTACTGCATGTGGATTTCCCATTTTGCCAGCACCATTTTTGGAAGAGGCTATCTTTTCTCCATTGTATGTTTTTGGCACCTTTGTCTAGTGTGAGACAACTGTACTTATGTGGGTTCGTCTCTGTGTCTTCTATTCTGTACCATTGGTCTACCTGTCTATTTTGGTGCCAATACCAACATACATGGTTTTTTAAATTACTATCTCTCATGAATACCATCTTGAGGGTTTATGGATGAGATAATGGGATACCTGGTATTTGCTTTAAAGCATTCCAGGCAGGACCAAAGGCAACATGTGGGGAAACAAGAACTGACGACACCATTTTGGTGGTGTGTTTGTGGTTGTAGGGTGATAACTACAGGAGGGTTCAGTATACTAGTCTCTCTTTCTTTGTGTATTTGAAGATTTCCATAATAAAATATCTTTCCAAGTATTGAATCAGAAACACAGCATCCTCTCTCACTCCTCCCTTCCTTCCCTACCTGTCCCCTTCTTGTCCCATACAGTCCCCAGGGCTGGCCTGCATACCACAAGCTCTCTCCTCACCCCACCCAACAGCACGTTAGTCAGACCCTCACATCTCCTTTCCTGCTTCTTTGCAACTGTCCCTTTACTGTCCCCAGTCTCAAAACTCCTAAACCATGATCTTCTCTCTCACAAAAGCAATCTTTTTAAAGTCTAGATCTGATCGTGCTCCTCCCCTGCTTACTACATTTAATGGTTCATCTTCACCTACCATTAAGTGCCCAACCATGACCTACAGGCCCCGTAGGATCCTTACCCTGCCTACCATCCAACCCCTATCTTCCCATCTTCCTTTCAAATGTGGTTGAATCCAGTGATACCAGGCTTCTTGTCATTCATTTGACGAGAATGTATTGGGCCCCATTATAAGGACACCATATTCATTGTGGAACACTCTAGCAAACTCCACAGAAGAGTCCCTACCTCATGAAGCTTATATACAGGTCATGGAGAAAGATAATAGCTGGTGATGAATGGTAGCTGTGCTCACCCGTAGGTCTCTGAGTTCTCCAGGTTCGTCTACATCCAGGCACCTGCAATCCCTTCTATCGGGAGGTCCTTCCCCAATCAACCCCCTCCCATCTGCTGGCAGCTGCCCATCTAGTCCCCTGTAAGGTGCGGCCCATCGTTACTTCCTTGGGGGAACTTTTCCTACTGCCACTAGACTGACTTGTTTTTTCATGGTTATATCACCAACATCTCCTACTTTGCCCAGGCCAAGTAGGATTTAATAAATGCTTATTGAAAGAATAAATGAGTGAATGGATTGACAGATGGATTTCTGCCATACTTAAACTGACTTTCTTTGCATCTTTGAGTCATGAGTGTTAGGAGAACAGATTTTATCTGGATATTATTCTATATCCTGAAGCACTTGAGATTACAGTGTTCACTTTGTTAATCAGAGTCATTGAAAATGGATATTCACTTAAAGCAAAAATGTCCCTGAGTGCTTCCAGTGAATTTGTGTTACATACAAAAAAGCCTTCCACTGTGAAATATGTTGTTATACAAAAGTCATACTGAGTTGGTCTTTTTTTTTATTTTAGTATATCTCAGAATCTCTAAAATTCTACTTTGCATTGGGATCTTCAAGGATGAGACACTACACAATTTTCCAGAACATATCTGATCAACAAACCTCTTGGTCCTCAGCACATTTCAACAGATCAGTGACCTACAACAGGTCATTGGTCCACCTGAAACCCTGCCTGACAGTTTTCCTTTACTGGTCCATTTGACTCACTTTAAACCCAGGTAATAAACGGGGCTGTGCACCGGCCAGAAAGTTCTCTGTTCCCCTGCCTCCTCATCTGCTAAATT
The DNA here is from genome assembly GCF_902686445.1 of Sciurus carolinensis. Taxonomy (NCBI): domain Eukaryota; kingdom Metazoa; phylum Chordata; class Mammalia; order Rodentia; family Sciuridae; genus Sciurus; species Sciurus carolinensis. The sequence goes on along the minus strand of NC_062228.1, from coordinate 30,740,546 downwards.
TATATGATAACAATGCATGTTGTGTCTGAATCGGCAGAATGAAAAGTACCCAGTGACTTTATTTTCCAGCTTTCTTTCTCCCTTTCTGTCTTTATCTCTCAATCTATATGGTAAAGGTAGCAATGCCTAGGTAATTGAGAAAACGGCATATCAATCAATGCTTGTTAAAACAAACGTACAAAAATGAAAACCTCTAAGGACAAAAATCAGCACCAGCTCAGGCAGCCTCTGGATATGTGAGAAATGAAATCAGAGTAGACAATGTAC